>NW_022280266.1:37061-46322 GCF_004355925.1 Anarrhichthys ocellatus
GTGTGCGTGTGTGTGTGTGTGTGTGTGCGTGTGTGTGTGTATGTGTTCTGTATATATACACCTGCCCCCCCCCCCCCCCTCTCTCTCCCAGACTAGATACTGTAGTGGGTCCCCCTCCGAGGCCCTTCAGCAGCCGCGCCAAGACCGTTTCCTCTCCCTCCCTGCATTTATATTACAGCCAGGCCCGGAGGAAACAGTCTGCACCGGGGTTAGAGCCACCCCGTCCTGATCCCCCCCGTCCCCCCGTCCTGGTCCCCCCGCTAACATAACCAACACTTTGACGATGTCACACCTGGGTCAAGCAGCCATGCATTCACATGTGTTTGGCATCAATATGAAAATTCAGTGCGTCTTTATTTAGTTTAGCTTTAGACGCAGTCTGGGCCGTAGTGCTCGAGTCTAGTCTGGGTCTCATATATATCACCATGCCATCATTTAAGAATGAATATGCTAATTATGAGAAAAACTTTACAAAACTGGCTGCTTGACCCAGATCTGTCTGTGGAGGTCACCAAGGAGCTCCAGAAACGGACTATGGACACAGTTTAACTGAAGAATCTCAGGTTTAAATGAACCTGGTGGTCTGAGCCTCAATGATACACAGGAAGAAAACAAGCATTGGCCCAAAGGTGTTCTCTCAGCCAACGAAGTGGTCCTTTATCACATTACATTTTAATTGAGTAGTATTTAGTAACACTTAACTTATTTACGTCGCACTGTGAACTGTGATAGTCCTGATTTGGGCTCCTTGAGGACCTCATCCAACTGGAACGTGTTGTCATCTAACATGCTGTACTTGACTGTAGACGGGAAACGAGCTCCTCAGTGCTACGTGGAGAAGATTTTGTCTTCATGTAAAAGCCCCAAATCCAGAATCTATTGAAACTCATTAGATGCATAAATAATCATTCATTCAAAATCCAGCTTTGCTTCAGTCTCCGCTTCCTTTTTGCAGCTTCAAACCACATTTAGAAGCTTTCAGTTCTTGTATCAAAAGTCTTAAAATCACTTAATTTGATAAAAGTAAAGCTGGGCCATATTAGTCCAGCAGGAGGCGCTACAGTGCGGTTATGGATTGGGGCTCTTAACATGTCCAAACTTCAAAGAAAGTTAGTTTAGTTAGTTGTTGTTGTGAATGAATAGAAGTGCTGGAGGTCAGTCGAGCTCCTGCTGGATAACATAGTGCTTGTTTAGAGGCTGTAGATACACACAGAGTGAACGTTGACTGCTTCTCTTAGCGTTGCTACTGCACATCCATTATATCTCTCCTCTTCATCAATAGTATATTTTCTCAGGTTTAGTGAGACCTTAATGTGGCCAACATCACGATGCTCTCATTAAATGATTATTATTGGTAAACATGGCTCTGTGGGGATCTGTTTCATCATGTCGGCCACTGCTGAATGTTCAGCTCTTTATTTAAAAGCAGAAGTGACTTTCTTGACCTTGGGTTATGTAAGTTAAACAATCTTTAAAGCTAGGCTAGGTACTCTGAAGAAACTAGCAAGAGTACGCTAGATCTTCAAAATCATCTAACCTAAAATAACAGCACCGTTTTGCCAACTCTTCTCCAATGAAAGTAGCTAACATCGTTAGCGACAGAAGTCGCCAACTATTGAACACTGACAGTCCGTCTCCTCAGGTTTCCCTCCAAAGAGACTCGTGATGAACGTAAACAACCAACATGGCTGCTGTTAGTGCTCACAGCTGTTAAGATGGAACATTTCTGCTGAATGAAATGATTGGACGGGCTTATTACAGTCCTGTGACAGCCGGCGACAGCAGATTATTTTCTTATTTTTTGTCAGAGCATTTGACTCATTGATTGCTGTCAGGATGTAAAGAGACTTTCAACAAAAATATATTTAAAAGAAGTTTTTTGAAGTAGATTACCAACCCTACCTTTTAAAGGCACGGTGTTTAAATATTCATAAGTATGTTTTCATGAGTGTATAATCACCTGAAACTAAGAATCGCTGTGTTGTCGTTAGCTTATGATGAGCCCTTCATATCTACATAGGGAGCAGGTCCTCTTCACGGAGTCCATGTTTCTACAGAAGCCCAGAATGGACAAACCAAACACTGACTCTACAGAGAGACTTTAATGTTTCTACGTTACCTGCAGGCCACCGTAGTTCAGTTGGAACCGCTTCACACTGCTCCTTTAAAGCTCTGAAACCTCATCTGGAATGTATTTATTTATTTATTAGTGACACATCATGGTGTAAATGCTATTTAATAAAACGTTTCTGCCTTGACAAGAATACAAATGTGGGAGTAAAAAATAGTTTATACGTTAAATATTTAAAAAGGCAAAACATCTCAAAATGTCCGCATCAACATCAGCCTTCATAAAGCCCAATATCTGACATCTTTCAGCCCACTTTTGCTCATCCTCTGTGTTTATCTACAGGCCATTGTCACTGCGTATAAGACTGGATTTTGGTCGTTTGTCCGCCGGAGCCTCCTGCTGCAGTGTGTGTTTGAGAGAGAGAGAGATGTTATCTGACCCGGTCTTTCTCCTGTCTCCAGACTGGCCAGTGCAGCAGGCTCTGGTCCCAGCCTGAGTAGCCGACCCAGGAACATGTCCTCTCCTGCGCTGCACTATTATTACAACAACCACAGGAAGAAGCTCCCTGTCTCAGGGTTACTTTTTTATATTTTACTTAATTTTAGTGTTTCCTACGGTAGAATCCCTTTAGTTGCCCCCCTGTGGTGAGGAGCATTAGCGGCTTTGCTGTACCTCCAAAAAAGTGTCTGTCTGTTTGAACCGTGAAATGTCCCCAACAGAGCGCTTGTATTAACTCTCCTCTGGCAACAGGTGGTTGGAGTTTGCATTTGTGACAAAAAGCATGCTGAAGTGTTTAAAGTGTATTCTAACTCCTTTACCTGTAACTCCAGCCATTTGGTGAGGTTTTAACTAACCAGGTCTGACAAACAGACGATGTAAATGTGTACTAACGTTTATACACAAACAAGCCCCAAAACATCCCTGTGGCTATGTTAGATCCCATCCAAAACGAGTGTGTGTGTGCGTGTGTGTGTGTGTGTGTGTGTGTGTGTGAGTGTTGCTAACGTGTGTGCAGTTGTTGCTCAGTGTTTTCCTAATTAATTCATGTGTTTTTGTTGTAGATAAAACAAAAATCATTTGTGGTGTTTCCTGGGTGCCGGCGTCCCATAGATCAATGCATGTTAGAGATACTGTATAAACTTTATTAACTTTAAAACTAATTCAACATTATTACAGTGTCAAAAGAACAAAGAACAATACTACAGATTAACTGGTAATTTAAGCAGCGCACATAAGGAAATAATGATTTATTTGTACTGGAATAGAAAGTGAAATAAACAATAAATGGGGATGGACTTAAACACACCTCAACTTTCTGCAAAAGCCGTGTAACTGATGTGACTGATTTTATTTGAACTAAAAAAAAGCAGTTTAGCTTAAGATACCAAGTTTGAACCCAACAGCAACAGAGCGATGTTTGCTTTGAACATTCTGTATTTGTGAACTTGATTTTGACGCTTTACTCTTTTTCCTTTGTGACGTGTGAAAATTGGATTTTTGTTTTTGTTGCATGTTGGTTTTCTTTTGTGAAACCATGCAAATGACATACACACATGGAATCCACTCTGAAGATGCTGTGTTTCGTTGACACTTTTGGAGATGGAGGGTATTTTAAAGGAGGACACTGATACAGCCTGTGTGTGTTTTACTAGCTCTAATCTTAACATCCTGCTGTTGCTTTAGGTTGTGTTTCCTCACTTGGGATAACCTGAGATGAAGCTTGGGCGCCTACTTTTATTACAAGATCATTATTTTTAAATATATTAACACCAGTGTGTGTGTGTGTGTGTGTGTCAGGGTGGATCAGATTCTGGGAAAAGGCCAGATTCCTGTGGATAAGAAGATGAGGGACAAACTGCACCCAGACGGAGATTCTCTGGAGGGCATGAGCATGCTGGGCCGTGTGTGTAAGGTGGAGAGACAGGTGAGTTTAGAAGAAAACAAAGAAACATCAGCACTTTCCTTTATGTGGATTTGATCGTCCTATAATGTGGATGATATACGTATCTGCGTGGATCTGATTTGGAGCTTTTGACTCATGGATTACCTTTTCCAGGTACTGAGATTCCCAAATTCACTTTCTGGTCTGACATCTGTTTTGGAAACCAACGTATCTTCATTGTTCGTTTGATATCCTGCGAAAAGTTGCTCCTCATATTTCGTGCGTTTTCCTACGAAAGTCCAGCAACACGTGTCAATTTCTGCTTGTTACATGGAAAGAGTTTTCAAAATAAACTTCTGTCTTCACAGGAAACAACTTAGTTAGGTTGATGCAACATAACTACTTAGTTAGGTTGATGCAACATAACTACTTAGTTAGGTTGATGCAACATAACTACTTAGTTAGGTTTAGAAGAAGATCTGGTTTGGGTTAAAGTAACTACAGAAGTGCTGTTACTGAAGTACACAAGTTACATGACAAATAAATCAACATTGACTTCTAGTGTGGGCTTCTGCAGTCTTTACACTTCCTCGTTTATGATTACGTGGATAACATACAGAATTATTTCGTGGGATATCTACGAATTATGAATTTTCGTAGGTACAGCTGTGAATGCTGGATGAGACCAACCTGTGGAAACACCACGGATCTGTCAATGTTGTGGGAAAATTCAATAAAATTGCTTTGCAGCTCTTTAAGCTTCCCTCTCTTGCTCTGTCTCTGTCTCTGTCTGTCTGTCCCTCTCTAACTCTTTTCCCAGGTGACTTCCATTGAATCAAAGTTGGACTCTTTGCTGGACATTTACCGTCAAGTCCTGCAGAAAGGCCCCACGGGGCTCACCCTCTCCTCCCTGCCCCTGTTCGAGCTGGACAACGACCACCAGCACAGCCACTCTGACTATCAGACCTCCATCATCAGGGATGGAGGGGATCCAGTGGGGGGCGGCGGCGGAGACGGCAACGGGGGAATACGTCGTTCTCTCAACACCAACCACAGAGGCCTGCGTCTCATCCTGGCGCCCGCCGACGACGACTGCCCTCCCGACTCTGCACCTCCATCCTACCCCCCGTCCACGGCCTCGCTCTCCCCGTCACCCCTGCTGCCTCCCGATAGCCCCTACCCAACCTTGGTCACCCCCATTTGTACCTCCAAAAGAGCACACTTCCCCGACCTGCTGCCCCCGCCTCCCTCGACGGGTGGTTTCACCCTGCGGCTGCCCCCCATGGTGCACCCGTCCCACCTCCGATGCTCCGCTGAGCCCGTCCCAGATGATGTGAGAGTTGAGGGGAGCCTGGGCCCCTCTGTTGTTGTAGAATCCAGTCTGGATGCCCACCAGGAAGCGGACAGCGAGGCGGGCCCCGCCCAGAGAGGGGTGCTGCTGCGGGAGAAGACTGGTATGAAATCTGAGGGGGTCTGGAGGAGGCCCATGAGCCTGGAGGTTAACCCGCTGCTGCTGCTCTCGTCCAGCCCAGACGACAGCTCTTCAGACTGGGGAGGAGGTCTCGGGAAGTCCCTCTCCGTGCACAACCTCAGCCAGCCTTTGATCGGCCTCAACAGCAGCAGCGGCGGCGGCAACGGTAGCAAACGTGGCAACGCCCACAGTGACCTCAGCGACTGGGACGGGACAGAACTCTTCATTAGGAAGTGCAAGCTGGAGCCAGAGGGAGAACATTTCAACTTCCTGTCCCAGGGACCCGACAGCAGCCCCTCAGACCTCTTACAGACTGCGGGGGAGTCTGCTCCTCACCCCAAGGGAAACGCAGAGTTTCTCAGTCAGCCCCCACACATACAGCTGGCATAACCACACACACACACACACACACACATTCGCATACTGTATGTACACATCATCATTGGGGAAACCACTTTTACAGTATTTCTACTGGACACTACACAGATTATTTTGCGTGTGTCCAGTCAATGCCTCGTACATGGACATACAATGTTTTTATAATTTGTCCAACATGATTGTGACCACTTTTTTACAGGGTCCTAAAATTACCATAAATTATGGGGACGTATGAAAAATATGCATGAAAGTGGGCATTTTCACGTAAAACAGAATACGCAAAAATATACAAATACAAAAAAAAATTCCTTTAAGAGTAATTGCTTTGATGTTATTGGATTTTTGCACACAAAAAAAGTTTGTTTCATATCGATCATATTTTAATCATATATTAGTAAAAATAGATGGTGATCAAATGTATTAAATAAAGAACAAGGAAGGTTAACTGATTTCTGAGCCTAGAAGCAAATCAGATAATTTGATTCACCAAAAAAACAAACTGATGTTAACTTTCTTTTTAAAATAGTTTAGTCCAACTTATTAAGTCTGAACATAAACCCAAACCAAAGAAGCCAGTTTGGGCAGAAACAAGCATGAGTGTTCGTCGTATAAATTAAAGAACACCTTGACGAGTACTCGAGTGGATAAATACTGTATGATTGTCTCACAGCCGAAAAAAAGGTGCAAGTTACAAGAATGTAGTTAAACCTCAAACAAGCCACTGGAAACTAAAGTTCAACCACTAGTTTCTTAACATGCAGTGAAACCAGTAGCGCACACACACACACACACACACAAGTATATACACACACACACACTGCTCACTCTCTTTGTTCAATGTCTGTCTTTGGGGATGTAAAAATGTCATCTTTTTACTTTCATACATATCACTGCATGGACTGTTCCCCCAAAAACACACGAATGAGAGGAGAGTCCAGCGCCTGGTGTGATGGGAAAAGCTGTTAAAACCCTCAGCATGTAATCAGACTACACTCATCTGTCAGCAAGTTGTCAGTAAATTTTAATGCAGCAAAACTATTGTTGGGGAAAGCAAAGGCCTATCAGCGATCACTGGTCCCAGTTGGTTTGGACAGTATTCCATTAGGTGCATAAGGCCCAATCCCAGTCCCCTCACTCACGAGGGTTTACTTCTGTCCCTCTGTCAAAGGATCCAGTGTTTGAAGACTCTCTCAGACATTTTAAAGCCTTTATGAACAATTTCCATAAGTCAGCATTACCCACAATTCATAGCAATGTGACGTTAAACACATGGAAGCATGGAGACGTAAACAAAGAGGACGGCACACGTGTGTTCAGCCCGGAATATTACATTTACTCAGACACATTAAGGATTAAAGATGGAACATAAAAACACATGAAAGCAGAGATTATATTACACAGAATTATTCATCAAACAAAAACAAAATTACACAATGCCCTCTCATCTTGTGAGGGAAGAGCCTGGAAGACGTTCAAATCAAGGAGTAAAAAGCATCACATAAACACCCACAATTGTACATAATATGTTTAACGTGATATGTCCCGTTCGTATTCACACCATTTCAAACCCTCGCAGCCTCTCACACTCAAACCATTCTCTAAGGTGACGTCGGTGAAGTCCCTGAGGGTTCAGGATTCAAGGCCTTATGGGACACACTGGGGGCCTCAGTTGCTAATGGTCTGAATGGTGAATGAGTCAAGCATGAGATGCTGCATGGCTAAGCTGTTGCAACACACACCTGGACGTCCTTCTGCATGTTAAAGTAACTCCAGATCTTCAACAAAAGAGTACGAAACAAAGTCTGCCGTTAGGAACATTATCATATTTTGAACGAATTTGAAAGTAGTGGTGTGGAGAATTTACTTTAGTATTACATTTAAACCTTTGAAGGTATTTTTTTGGACAAACCCTGTCTGTTTTACTGGGTGCTGGTTTGCACCTTGTGCATGGATAATAAAGATTAGCGGCTGCTGGGCTGAACGTATTCCTCCAGCCGGTCCAGAGCCACGTAGACTGGTAGAGTGGTGTTACAGGGTGACGATAGCAGGTTAGTTTGGATTCACCTTGAGGAACCTCATGATTACAATATACTGCACATGCACTGTTGTTGGTTACAGTTTTGCATGTTGTTACTTGATCCATGTGTCCATTCTGCTGCTGACATTTCATATATTTACTTAGAAGAGGAGAGAGATGAGAAAATACATGTGCCCTGTGATCTAAATACTAAATCATATTTTGTGATCTGCGTCTCACATTAGCTTCTTTAAAGTCTTCTGCTGCCCCTCTCAAATAAACATTGAGGCTTTAATATACCAGGATTTGTGAATGTGCATGCTCTCCCTCCTTACCTTATAATTACCCTATTTAACCATTTAGGTTATTAGCTTAAAAATGGCACACATTTTATATTTTGGTGCATTTAGTCCATATTCAGATTGTGAACTTTTCACTGGCAGGTTTGTGGAAAATTGTGTGTTTCTTAAATGACACTGTCCTAACCACACTACACGTTGTTTTCAATACCATCCTGCTTGTGGGAATTATGCACAAAACTTTGTCAGCCATCTTCATATTTAAATTTTTTGCTTCGTTGTTTTTGCATGTTTACGTCTTAAGGGGTCACAGCAGTCTTAAAAATGTATTTTAATACGTCAATGACGACCTTTATTCGTTAATTTGCAGTTGTATTCCCTTTTGGATGTTAAGTGCATTGCTTATCAAATTAATATTCTGTAGTAGAATATAACAAGTATTATCTCCTAACAAATGACAATGTCGTTAACACTTGTAGATAGATTTTTTATTTAAATATTCTACAGCCCATGCAGAAGTTGTGCTGTTATGATGAAAGCACAGTTGTTTTTTGGTGAGTTTGAGGAGCCTGAAAATGTGACATGGTATAGATTTAATGCTTAATATTAAAGTAGACTTTTTCGTAGTTATTGATTGAGCTTTGCTGAAAAAAAAAAAAAGCCAACCAAATCTTTTCTGTTATTCTGAAGCAAGATATCGAACACAAGGAAACGCCCTGTGGACTTGCGGAACCTCATAAAACTCATATTTTGCAATCTGTAAATTGCTTAAGGGTGCCTTTCTTGCATATGAAACGTTTATTTTGTTTTTCTTCACATGGCTATAACTGTCCTGTTTGCCTAAAGCGTACAACATACTGCATAGTTGAAGTCGATCTGCTCATTTTTGGGCATCCAGTTTACTTAAGTCATGTAGCTTTGGTCCAGGACTTTATATGATGGCTATTAATACATTTTCTCTACTGCTTGAATGGTAATTTATTACACAACTGGGCCTTAAAAGCTTGACAATGTTAATTAACATTATTATTTTACTTTGAAATTAATTTATTAAAGTGCACATTATGTTCTCTGGATGAGAAATGCAAAAATAATTTTATTATTCTTTAATAAAGTACAAATTAACTAAACTGTTTTTGTTGT
>NW_022280266.1:46722-63881 GCF_004355925.1 Anarrhichthys ocellatus
GGCTATGACTTTCACTGTGGAAAATGCTTTCGTTGGGAGGATAATAGGTAGGTTTATAAAGCAGTAATTCAAATATAAACGCCATGTTGGGAGTTTTAGCTAAATTCCGTTTGACTTAGCTAGCGTTAGCTGAGCGGAAGTTAGCAGGCTAGTTAGCTTGTTTATGAGCAGTTAGCTAGTTAGCTTGTTTATGAGGTCCACATGGTTTGATGGTTTAAGGTTTATCCTCATTTTGACATGTTTTATTAATAGCTAAGTGTGTGGGAATGACCTTTACATTAATGTAGCTTATGTTCCTCAGTGATGTGTACAGATTTTGGATGTATTCTTAATACTTTTAATCCTGTTTAAAGGTCGAGGAGGAGCCAAAATTCGTGAACTTGAAGAGAGCACCGGTGCCAGGATAAAGGTAATTTGACTGTCTGTTTGAAACTAGTGATATTATGTAGAGCATCCATGATTACGTGGCCAAAAATAGTGTGCACTTACATTTTAAACTGTCGGTATACTGTTTAATAACTAATTAAATTAAATTAGGTAAACTAATATCAACAGTTGGCTGTGATTGTTAATGACAGAACTCATATCTGTTATCACAACTGTTAACTTTACTAATCCACCAATGAATACTTGTAAATATCTGCTTTGGTTGCAATGTTTCTACACAGACATTTTATTTATTCCAACTCTTACTTCTATATAATTTTTCGTCTCTCAGTGGAATCATATTGTGAAAGCATGACAACACAATTGAGTCATCTTTGATAATAAATACTAACTAAATATTAAACTATTACCGTAATCTATTTGCTCTACTTGTGTGCATGTAGACATAGTCGGTGTATAGCTGGAAATGTGTATATTTTTCTCTATAATGTGACTTGAAGCTGTTCATATAGCCCTAAAGTTCTCAATGAAAGCTACCATGAGGAACTTGTAAACATGTAAAAGCGGAAGTGTGTCCAAGTACCAGAGTCCCTTCAGAAATCCTCATTTTTACTGCAGCAGGGTCTTTATGTATGTCACAAAGAGGCTGTTTCATAACCAGGTAAAAGTTCCTCACAATAACTTTAAATGAGAAAATACTTTTCATTTGTCTTTTAGTTAATTCACACAGGAGTTTACAAAACAATAGACTCTACCATGTGGTTATATCCTGTAGACTATTTATTTATTTATTTATTTATTGTAAATTTTATTTACCCCTACGCTCATCACTCATCCCTACATGACACATACACAGAAAATCATCTTTCTTTTATCAGGCAAAACCCTCTTTAGTTAAATTACAGCCAAGTCCAAGAGGAGAACAAAACCAGCATCATTCCAAAGGGGGTCAGGGCCAATTCAAGAGGATGTAAACTGACAATTGACTACATAGATTTAAAGTTTCCTAAAAGAACACCAGAAATGCAGATCAAGCTGTAAATCATCTTCAGAATTCAACTAATGGAACTATTGTCAGAGCATGTATAGGATGTCAGTTTTCCCTCTTCCTTTGTTTGTTTCTCCAGATAAACAACGGCGACTCTGAAGGTGAGGTGGTCCTCTTTGGACCCTCTGCCGCCCAGCAGAAGGCCAAAGAGATGATTGAAGAAATGTTGGCAGATCGCGACTTCCGACCTCGCAACGGTACAAAGTCATTTCTCCAGAAATAGTGGTTTGATTCCTGCCGTATGTTAAAGGATTTTTTTGATCGTTGTTTTTTTTTTGCAGGGCCACGCTGATTAATAGGCATAATTCAGAATAAGTTGTGGCAACATGAAGTACCTTCTTCTTCTAAGCAACAACTGCTTGATATTCTCAATTATATCCTTCAGTTGACACTTCCTCTACCCTCCTAAGTGCCTGTTTTGGTACCCGTACTTATTGGTAACACCACTGTTGTGCGGTTTATAAATGAAAATGTATCTCCTGCATCGATCTGTTTCTCAGGTCCTGGTTGGGCGGGAGACAATGGAGGAGGAGCTAGTGGTGGAGGCTATAGAGGAGGAGGCTACAGAGGGGGAGATCGTGGAGGAGGAGCTAGTGGAGGAGGCTACAGAGGGGGAGATCGTGGAGGAGGCTACAGAGGAGGAGCTAGTGGAGGACGCTACCGAGGGGAAGCAGACGAAGGAGGCTACGGAGGTGGTGGTGGAGGAGGTGAAGGAGATGGTGGAGGAGTAAAAGAACGCTCTGTCTGGTCCACTGAAGAACTTCATGCTTCGGCGATAACCCCGGCTCCTCCGTCCATCGACTGGAAAGACATCCGGGAGAACAAGGACAAGTATCAAGAGCTCAAGTGGAAAGGTGAAGACTCGTATATTGTTACTACTCTACGTACACTGAAGTCCACAAGTACTAGAGATGTGATGTGTGTTCGCCTCTTATTCTAACAATTTCTGTAATATTTTTAACTTCTTTCAGACCTGCCGCCCTTGAAGAAGAACTTTTACACTGAGGCAGAGAGCGTATCCGTGCTCACAGCAGAGGAAGTCAGTGAATGGAGGTAAATGTGCCAAGTGTTACCTTGTATTTTACAATGCTAAACATCTGTACTACTACAGTAGTAGAGAGAGCAGAGTCGAATACCATAACTCTTAAGGGTGTTATTGACAGGCACACTTTCCCAATAGGTGTTTGTCTGCATTGTTTTCCATTACAGCCTCAGACCAGTAGGTGGCACCATTTGTCCACCTCTTCACGTGTTATCTGAGCAGGTCCGACTGCAGTAAACTGTTTACACATCGGTCATGTAGATGCTTGCAAGCCTAAATTAGTCTCAATCTTCAGGGCCTCATAATCGGGGTGATTGAGCGTTGCTGGTGAATACTGGAAAAGTATTTGACGACATAGATTTAGTGGGAAAAATCAGGTTGTGCGGGCAGCACAGATAACATTTTTAAAACTAGCACTCTGTCTCTGGGTCAATATCTTTTACAAATTATTGTTCATTACATTTATTTCCCATTGAAAAAAGTTAAGCTTTTGAAATTGAAAGAATATTATTTGTCAAACTTGTGCAAGAATAGAAACAACCAATAACACATAATTCATTTTCATGTGGCGTTTGGACCAGATGTGGTTTTGTTAAACAAGCCGCACTAAACGCACTGCGTATTCCTCTTTGTCTACAACTGCGGTGTGGTTTGGTATCAAACCACCCTCGACCTGTTCAACTGCTTCCACAACGTTCTTGTTTGCATTGTATTTTTCCACAGGAAGGAGAACAACGATATCTTTGTGGACGACCTGAAGGAGGAGGGGGAGAAGCGGCCCGTTCCAAATCCATGCCGTACCTTCCTGGAGGCCTTCGAGCTTTATCCAGAGATCATGGAGAATATAGAATGCGTTGGTTTTGTCAAACCAACCCCCGTCCAGGTATGGGCCTGTAGTTTAGTCTGTCACTGGTCAAGCTTCTGAAGTATCAGCACAGTATTTTAGAATACTACCGCTGTAGTGACCTGCCTCAGTACTCGTAGCTGGTTATCCCCGGGATTTACAAAGACCCATATTTGGAAATACCCGTATTATCAGCAGCTGTAACAGGAAATACTGAACCTTTTTAAAATGATTATTCCATGGTTATAGTCTCCCCGAAAAAAGCAGAAATGAAAGGAAATCTTTGACACAATATGTGGAGAGCTGAGCAAACATGTTTATTTCATTCATACTTTTTGCACATAAATGAGATGCTGTTGAACTCTTTGACTACAGCGGGAAACACTGAATAATTCAACTAAACAGAGTAATGAGACGCCACCATAGAAGGTCTACTATCCGTCCTGATATGAGACTAGATATCGTAATATGCTCTTCTCTTAGTTGCCTTTACCTAATTAGTCATATATCCACATTACTGATGATTTAAAATATTGTGATATTTGACTTTGTCAGTATCGCCCTAACGTATGTACTTGCCAAAGACTGTTGTTTTCCAATAAGTGTAGTACAGACTGTTCTCTTTCTTTACACCTCTCTCTTCCATTTAGTACATTTGTTTTTCTATGAAACATAAAGACATGGTCAGAGATTAGAATTGAATCCATCCTGTACCATAGAATCCAATGGGTTGCTGCTACAGAAGCCAGATATCTTTAAAACATTCAGACATGTTTTTATATCTTAGAACCAAACACAGGAGTCCCAGTAGATCAGTGTACATGTACAGGTGTGTTCTGGGCTGGTGTTTCCGTGGTTTTCCAGAGGCTCTTAGGCTGCAGATGCTCGCTGTGTGCGTGAGCTGCAAGAGGAAATGAAACGGCATCATCTCTCGCTCTCTGATTTCACTTTCGTTTCGCAGTAAGAGGCTCAGTCAAATGGGATCCATCATCGCTGGCTTGTGGTTTTGAATAAGCTTGTTGCACAACCCGCTCTGTATAATGCAGATGATTGCCAAACCTGCTGTTATCCTGTGGTAGATGTTAATCGGATGTACTGCCGCACCCTCTTCTTTGGTCCGCCCTGCGTTTTATAATAATACTGGTATGTGTGCCATTTGCTTGAGTCTCAATAGAAACTGTTGTGGTGTCTCAGGGCAGTCATTTCAGCCCCCATCTGTCTCTGATGCCCTTCTGAAAATTAAAGCTATTAATGATAATATCACCTTTAACCATTAAGTTGAATGTTATTATATCTGTGGACTCTTAGTCTTACACCAGTAGTGTATTTATATATATATATATATGTATTTGTGTGTGTGTGTATGTATGTGTGTATATACAGTTGTGTGAAAAAGTGTTTGCCCCCTTCCTGATTTCTTATTTTTTTGCATGTTTGTCACACTTAAATGTTTCAGATCAAACAAATTTAAATATTAGACAAAGATAACACAAGTAAACACAAAATGCAGTTTTTGAATGGTTTTTATTATTAAGGGGGGAAAAAAATCCAAACCTACATGGCCCTGTGTGAAAAAGTGATTGCCCCCTAAACCTAATAACTGGTTGGGCCACCCTTAGCAGCAACAACTGCAATCAAGCGTTTGCAATAACTGGCAATGAGTCTTTTACAGCGCTGTAGAGGAATTTTGGCCCACTCATCTTTGCAGAATTGTTGTAATTCAGCCACATTGGAGGGTTTTCGAGCATGAACCGCCTTTTCAAGGTCATGCCACAGCATCTCAATCGGATTCAGGTCGGGACTTTGACTAGGCCACTCCAAAGTCTTCATTTTGTTTTTCTTAAGCCATTCAGAGGTGGACTTGCTGGTGTGTTTTGGATCATTGTCCTGCTGCAGAACCCAAGTGAGCTTCAGCTTGAGGTCACGAACAGATGGCCGGACATTCTCCTTCAGGATTTTTTGGTAGACAGCAGAATTCATGGTTCCATTTACCACAGCAAGTCTTCCAGGTCCTGAAGCAGCAAAACAGCCCCAGACCATCACACTACCACCACCATATTTTACTGTTGGTATGATGTTCCTTTTCTGAAATGCCGTGTTACTTTTACGCCAGATGTAATGGGACATACACCTTCCAAAAAGTTCAACTTTTGTCTCGTCAGTCCACAGAGTATTTTCCCAAAAGTCTTGGGGATCATCAAGATGTTTTCTGGCAAAACTGAGACGAGCCTTTATGTTCTTTTTGCTCAGCAGTGGTTTTCGTCTTGGAACTCTGCCATGCAGGCCATTTTTGCCCGGTCTCTTTCTTATGGTGGAGTCATGAACACTGACCTTAATTGAGGCAAGTGAGGCCTGCAGTTCTTTGGATGTTGTTCTGGGGTCTTTTGTGACCTCTTGGATGAGTCGTCGCTGCGCTCTTGGGGTAATTTTGGTCGGCCGGCCACTCCTGGGAAGGTTCACCACTGTTCCATGTTTTCGCCATTTGTGGATCATGGCTCTCACTGTGGTTCGCTGGAGTCCCAAAGCTTTAGAAATGGCTTTGTAACCTTTTCCAGACTGATAGATCTCAATTACTTTGTTTGTCATTTGTTCCTGAATTTCTTTGGATCGCAGCATGATGTCTAGCTTTTGAGGATCTTTTGGTCTACCTCACTTTGTCAGGCAGGTCCTATTTAAGTGATTTCTTGATTGAGAACAGGTGTGGCAGTAATCAGGCCTGGGTGTGGCTAGAGAAATTGAACTCAGCTTTCCAAAGATGTGATAAACCACAGTTAATTTATGTTTTAACGGGGGGGGGGGCAAATCACTTTTTCACACAGGGCCATGTAGGTTTGGATTTTTTTTCCCTTAATAATAAAAACCTTCATTTAAAAACTGCATTTTGTGTTTACTTGTGTTATCTTTGTCTTATATTTAAATTTGTTTGATGATCTGAAACATTTAAGTGTGACAAACATGCAAAAAAATCAGGAAGGGGGCAAACACTTTTTCACACAACTGTGTGTGTGTGTGTATGTGTGTATGTGTGTGTGTGTGTGTGTATGTGTGTGTGTGTGTGTGTATGTGTGTATATGTATGTGTGTATATGTATGTGTGTATATGTGTGTGTATGTGTGTATATGTATGTGTGTATATGTATGTGTGTATATGTGTGTGTGTATATGTGTGTGTGTGTGTATATGTGTGTGTGTGTGTATATGTGTGTGTATGTGTATGTGTGTGTATGTGTGTATATGTATGTGTATATGTGTGTGTATGTATATATGTGTGTGTGTATGTGTGTGTGTATGTGTATATATATATATGTACATACATATACATATACGTTGTTGCATCACTCCCAAGAAGACTCATGGCTGTACTAGCTCAAAAGGGTGCTTCTACTCAATACTGAGCAAAGGGTCTGAATACTTATGACCATGTGATATTTCAGTTTTTCTTTTTTAATAAATTTGCAAAAATCTCTACATTTGTTTTTTTCTGTCAAGATGGGGTGCTGAGTGTACATTAATGAGAAATAAAATGAACTTTTTTGATTTTAGCAAATGGCTGCAATGAAACAAAGAGTGAAAAATTTAAAGGTGTGTGTGTGTGTGTGTATTTGGTTCTAAATGTACAATGGTGCTTTTTGTTGGTTCCTCACCAGTCTCAGGCGTGGCCGGTGTCTCTGAGTGGAGAGGACGTGATCGCCATCGCTCAGACTGGAACAGGGAAGACTCTGGCTTACCTGCTGCCCGGGTTCATCCACATGGACGGACAGCCTGTGTGAGCACAGCACCTTTCTTTCTCCTCAGCTTAGCCTCTTGATCTTTTCTTTAAGCAGCAATGTTGACATTGAAACTACTCTTTTCTCCTTTTTAGGCCTAAAGCCAAGCGCGGTGGTCCAGGCATGTTGGTGCTGACGCCCACCAGAGAGCTCGCCCTGCAGATCGAAACCGAGTGCAGCAAGTATCGCTATAAGGGCTACAAAAGGTCCAGCAGTCTTATATATCATCACAAGTCACAAAGGATGAGCTTAGCATATTAATATAATTCATATTTCTTTGACATGACCGTGGCGGTTCCCTCCTCTCTGTCTTTTTATCTCAGTGTCTGTATCTACGGCGGAGGAGACAGGAGAGCTCAGATCGCTCTGGTGAAGAGCGGCGTGGACATCGTGATCGCCACACCGGGCCGGCTGAACGATCTGCAGATGAACGAGCTCATCAATCTGCAGTCCATCACCTACTTGGTGAGCCGCTTGTGTCCGTGCATCTCAGTGAAATTCTTCAGGTGTAAAGTGTCTTTGACACGAATGGATTTGGGCCTTTAGGCGTGAGCACAAACAGACCGGTACCGATAGGTTGCATCCAATAACTCTGATCGTTGTGAAAAGGTGTTGGACGAGGCGGACCGGATGCTAGACATGGGCTTTGAACCCCAGATTATGAAGATTCTCCTGGACATCCGGCCGGACCGACAGACCGTTATGACCAGGTACAAACACACGGAGCACCTTAAACAAATGTAATGAACAGGACGGCAGGACACGAGTACTGATGCAGCTCCCTCTGCAAAGCATGAAAACCTTAATAAACTCTATGAATCTCATCATGTCTTACAGAAGTATTATGGAGATTTACTTTGACATGTTGTTGAGATTGAGCTTTCTCTTCCTTCTTAAACTCCCATGATTCAGTGCCACGTGGCCCACCGGTGTGAGACGATTAGCCAAATCCTATCTGAAGAATCCCATGATGGTGTATGTGGGCACTCTGGACTTGGCGGTAAGTGGAGACGAACGCAGTCAAACCATTTATCTGTTGTGTCGACTGTGTACTTTAATCTTTTGATGTTCCTGTGTTTCTCAGGCCGTTAACACGGTGCAGCAGACCGTGCTGCTCGTCCACGAAGACGAGAAGAAGTCCTACGTGTTTGACTTCATCAGAAACATGCAGCCTCTGGATAAAGTCCTCGTCTTTGTGGGCAAGAAGCTTGTGTGAGTAGGAATCAGTCGCTAACGTCTGCCTCGTGAACGAGGGAGTAAATTGTTGCTTCTAGCTGCTGCCCACAGTTCCTGGTAAATACTGGCATTAACCACACACACTATCTACTTCCTGTGTGCATGTCTGTGCTCTCTCAGGGCCGACGACCTGTCCAGCGACATGTGTCTGCAGGGTCTGGCTGTGCAGAGTCTTCATGGTGACCGTGAGCAGTGTGACCGTGAGGAGGCCCTCAAGGACTTTAAAGACAGTACGTTACAGAGGGAGAAGTGTTGAAAATAGACTCGGACTGAAACTTAAATATGTTGGTATTTAGCTGGTGATCTTGAAGTCGATGAGGCTTAATTTGAACGGAGAATAACCGTTTAATCTTTTTCCAGGCCGAGTTCGTATCCTGGTTGCCACAGACTTGGCGTCTCGAGGGTTGGACGTCATCGACATAACTCACGTCTTTAACTACGACTTCCCGCGAAACATAGAGGAGTACGTCCACCGCGTGGGCCGCACTGGCCGAGCAGGGTAAGAGTGTTTACACTTTATTGTGCAGTCACATGATTGTAACTCACTGCCGGTCTCTGGCTGCTCCTGAGTATTTAGTAGTTAATGTCGATGCATTTATGTGCCAGACGCTCAGGTGCTTCTATTACCCTGATAACAAGAGAGAACTGGAGAATGGCCCCGGAGCTTATTCACATCCTGGAGCGAGCAGGACAGGTCAGTGTTAGTTATTATTTTCACCACACATACAATGTGTGTGACAGAAAGTTTGTTAAAAATATGTGAAATGTTGTATTTGCAGCCTGAAAGCATGTGTGACAGCATGGTATTTACATTTATCAAGTTTTTAAAGTGTATTTTAATAAAATATCCAGTGAACCGTCGTAACCTGCATGAAATCTTTGTGAATCCTGTTGCAGGAGGTCCCAGAGGAGCTGGTGCTCATGGCAGAGAGATACGAGAAGCACAAGAGGGAGAAGGACTTGGGTGCTCCAAGAGGACCAGGGGGAGGATATGGGAGGAGAGATGGAGGATGGGGGAGGAGAGATGGAGGAGGATGGGGGAGGCGAGATGGTGGAGGCAGAGATCAAAGTGATAACTGGGCCTTCTAATGCATGATTGTCCATGTAAGTCCACACATGAACACGAACGCTAGACATCAAACATTCAGTCAGAAATTGATTGATTTTTGATAGAATGCCCGAGTAATGAATTTAATAATTGAGGACTAATCTTGATTTTATGTTATTTCTCTCAACAGGCTGAAGCAGAATCTGATGCCTGTGTTGTGATTTGTTTTGAATGTACATTATGTATTTTCTTTGATTTGAAACCGTGGTTCGTTTGTGTTTTTGCTGGATTATCAATGAGGCCGTTACTCCTCATTATGTTGCGCTCCTGTTTTAAAAAATGTTTAAAATGCACAAATTTGACACTTTCTTCTGTCTGTAAACTCACCGACCACATTTTGTTTATTTAATGCAGACGTAAAACCTGTATAATAAATTCTTTTTTTTTTTTTTTAAAGAGACGTGACGCGGTGTATTTTATTGAAACTTATGATACGTTAATCATTAAATCTGCACCGTCACAATAATGGGAAACGTTTACCTAGAAGACGCCAAAGGTAAATGTTTTATAATTATCATTCACTAAAAGGCAAACAGTCAATTATTTGAACGGGAATTATTGGACAGGAAGTGATTCCCCAGATTAAGTCCAAGTCGTCTACAGTGAGCAGGAAATCAAAGGAGCACCGCTGCAGTTTCTGGTAAACCATAAACTATTTCACAATCCTTTGTGATGAATGCAGAAGTGTTGAACAGTGATTCATCACTGTGATGATGAAACAATCTGTCAGCACTTCTGACGACGAAGCCGGGTAGTCGAGAACAACAAATGTGGACATACTATGACATATCACTGTTTCCACATGCTAGAGGTAGAAAAAACTATGTATAGTAGTATTGTATACATTAAAACTTATCACACCCCTAGACAGACAGAAATGGACCTGACAAGTTCATAAAGTAACAAATTTATTTATTTAAAAAGTAGAACAATTGTGAAAGCTTGTAATCCGTCATGTGGGCATGCATGTATTGGATGTGTCGTGCAAAAAATGTAAAAGACAGTTGTGACCACGTTGGAAGAGAGGGACACTTCATGGGTAGGTGGTAAAAACCGGACTGCACAGGAGTGGCTGAGTAACCAGATGGAGCTCTGGATCCTGCAACACAAATGTTATGTAAAACTGCCATTGTGTTATTTGTCACAGTATAATATGACATTAAAGGAGTTTGTTCTGTTGACATGTGATTGTATGAAAAAAGTTGATCTAGCCAATAAAAACATGTTACCATCATATATTATTTTGGAAATGTTATTAAAAGAATCATATGTCGCGTATCAAAAGTAATAAAGTCATAGCATGTTGAATAAGTCATCACATAAGATGACTTGTATCAACAAACTTAAATATGCCTTTTTTGACATGCTATACTATGACTCTTTGAATCAATGTTTTGACATATAAATTATGTATAAATGATATTTTGATTATGCTCTCTTATTGAACGATTACCCTGAGTTTAGTTATCACTTGAAAATGGGAAATCCGTTTTCACGTTCCTCCCTGATACGTTGAGCCAGACTTTTGCACTTCTTCAGACCGGGACCAGAGAGCAGGTTCTGAGTCGGGATGAAGAAGTTGTGGAGAACACCTCTTTCCAGATGTTCCACGAAGTCCTCCAGGAGAAGCAGGAAACAGCGGCTCAGACTCGAGGCCCTCCAGTCGGCGTCCTTGGTTCTGGAGCAGCAAGCGTGTAACAGCGTGGTCTTAACGTGGTACGAGCAGAACTTAGTCAAAGAAGAGTCCTTCTCCTTCAAGAGACTGAGAAGATGCTTCAGGAGCTTCAGACAGTCCTTCCTGTTTGTAAAGACAAAAGAAACTTTGAGGTAACTTTATTTCAAGATGGCTTGAGGAGTTGAGTTTGTTAAAACATCTGTAACCTGCAGCAGCGTTCTCCTTCTCTCTCGCAGCACGTCTTCTCCGACCCGTGATTCATCAGCATGGCCTTCTCAACGTGTGAGAACGAAACCCGCCAAACATCTGCCAAAAACACCCAGAGGGGAACTTGAAGCTTCGCTTTCTTTTTCCTAGATTTCATTCATAAAAAGGCCCCAAACAGTGTGTAACTAACTCACCTTTGGCCAGGACCCCGTCACACTCCACCGTACCCACGCCTTCGTATTTTGGGACGAGATAATACGGCAGTCGCTTGTATTGCTGCTTTACTTTGGTTCCCAGCCAGCCGTCTATTTTAATGCCTTCTTTGGTAAAAGCTGGCCAGCTGGATTGAACCACGATGCTGAGAACGATATCCAGTGAAATGGGGATTGGTTGATATTTTGTCATCAGGGTCACGGCGGGGCATCCTGTTTTCTTTTTTGTCACCTCCCATTCTGAAAGAACAAAGAAAGAAACAATTGAAATGTTGCATGAATTTATTTTTATAGACTAGTGTGAGAACCGCGGATTAATGACAGTTTACCATTAACCATCACAGTGTGAACTAAAGTTGTACTGGATCCTTGTAGACCAGCTGCTACAACCAAACATTAAAGGGATCTGTATCTGTTAATATCGATCATAACTGATTGGCGGCAAAAAAACATGATCATATATACATTATATATATATATATATATATATATATATATACACACATACATACATACATACATACATACATACATCTTTCTTTAGATCTTGTGACATATTGGTGTAATATTAGGGTAGTAGTAAATATAAACCGCATTGGACCAACCCAACACTGTGAAGAAGTTGCTCTACTCGCCTGTAAATTGCTTGACGGATTTCTTCACCTCGTCCCTGAACTCTTTGAGCATCTCACTGGCGGATAAAGTGCCGCCGGTTTTTTGGAATCTCTGCAGAGGACTCTTGCCTCGTTTTAACTCCACGCTGTAAAAAGCTCCATCGTCTCCGAACGGAGTAACGTTCACTCGGTCGACAGGAACCGGCAGCATGACGTCGAACTCATCGGGATTAGAAATCTGCATGCAAACAAATGATACAAATGACATCGTAGTTCAAAGTGCTCACATGCACCAAATACAGCGTCTGAAGAAGACTCACCTTTAGATTTTCATAGTAGCTTCCAGTACGTAGTGGCACTATTTCTTTGAAGCTCTGGCTTTTCTCTTTCAAATGAGCAACTATAGTTTTTACTATCCTATTGACGACCTCCGCCGCGTCCGATCTTTCGTTCCTTTTGATCTTCAGGTTCTCCAGAGTCCTGTGGAGGATGGAGAGCTCTCCCTCTCCACACCTGACGGGTGGTACACAAGCCTTCGGGGTTTCCTTTGGCGTCTCTGTGATGTGTCCTGGTGATCTGGCTTTGCCAACACATCCTTTTACTTTGATGATCTTTAGAGGATCCTTTGGTGTCTCCGGCTGCGTCTCTGTCATCTCCTCTGCAGCTTCTTCTGGGGATTTGTCCTTCTTCACAACACATCTTTTTACCTTTGTGGCCTTTAGAGGATCCTTTGGTGTCTCTGGCTGCGTCTTCCTTATATCCTCTGCAGCTTGTTCTGTCGTTTTTTTGGCTTTTGTGCAGCGTACAGGAGCCTTCGTGTTGTCAGTAGTTGCACTTTGCTGCTTGCTGATCTCCTCTATGACATGCTTTGTGGTCCTGTCTTGAAGTGGGCTCTCCTCAGCGTCTCTTGCCTTTTTCTGCGCTTTTGGTTTCCTTTCCTTTGTGGTGTCGTTCTGCCGAGACACTTCCTCAGGACTAGTTTTGCTGTTGGCAGACTTGGTGTCTGGACTCTTTGCCCTGCGTGTTCTCCCTCTGCCAGTCATGATGGTGCAGTGAGAGGAACGAAACTGATCCTTCAAGAGGTAAACTGAAAGAGTTTCTGACACGCCCCCCCGAAACACTCCACCCTTTTGAACATCTGGTTTGTAGGATCATGTGAGAATCTGTTTAAAGATCTAACTCCTTTGCCAATGGCTCCATCTTGTGGACACAAGTGTGTATTTAGTCTAACTCTTTCTCTGCCGCACACTAAGAAAAAAAAAAAAAAAAGACTAAAGACCATTTTGGTTGAAACATGTTTAATGTTGCAAAGAGGCTCATGCCATCTTACAGTAAGGTGCAGCAGCTTTTGCCAATTTAAGCTTTCCAGTGCAAGTGCAAAGTCAGCAAAACGCCAATCAAAGTGCTTTAAGGATCAACAGGCGGTCTTCTCAGAGTCCCTCAGGAGGGGGACAGATGTGGACCGTCTGTTTTAAGTGCTTTTTGTAGCTTAGACACATGAATCACTACTGATCTACTACTTGGAAGAACATGGTTTTTAACATCTTGCTCCTACAGAGCACCGTGGAGTTGCAAACAAACACTAAAAGCAGGACAACATGAACCACGTAAAAAGACACCAGTGACTCCAGAGGAGCTAGAGCGGCGATACGTCTCAGTACCTCTAAATGTTCAACGTCTCAATATCCATAACCACTGAAAAGGTATCTACACGAACTAAATCAACAGTGCACATTTAAAACTATCGGTTTGATATTACATCGTGACGTTAATGGTAATCTAACCACTGAGAATGGGAGTTGGGGGATGTTGCCTCAAAGGACTTTGAGATCTAAATGTCGTTCTTTCCTTCGAATGCTTTTGCGGTGCATTGTGATGATTAACCAGTCTTTGATTATCGAGGTGAAGCAGCCGATCGTTGGATGGAGTCGGACGGCCGATGTCCTGCCCTGGGAGACCTTGGGGTCGGCAGAGGAGCACAACATTCATTTGGTCCTCTGGGCCTTCTGGGCGGACTTGGTGACTTTACCGGTGGTGGAGACCTTCTTCTCCACGCCTTTGATCACGCCGACGGCCACCGTCTGACGCATGTCGCGCACCGCGAAGCGACCTGCAAGGTGGAGTAAAGAAGTTATATCTGGAGTCACAACGCCTTTGATGGAAGAAGGCGTGCTCTACACTCGGAAGAAGGCGTGCTCTACACTCGGAAGAAGGCGTGCTCTACACTCGGAAGAAGGCGTGCTCTACACTCGGAAGAAGGCATGCTCTACACTTGGAAGAAGGCATGCTCTACACTGGAACTCACCAAGTGGAGGGTACTCGGAGAAGCTCTCAACGCACATCGGCTTGCCTGGAACCATGTCCACGATGGCGGCGTCTCCGGACTTGAGGGATTTGGGATTGTCCTCCAGCTTCTTGCCGGAGCGCCGGTCGATCTTTTCCTTGAGCTCCGCAAACTTGCAGGCGATGTGAGCGGTGTGACAGTCGAGCACGGGAGCGTAGCCGGCACTGATCTGACCCGGGTGGTTGAGGATGATCACCTACGAAGAGGCAGAGAGACGAAGTGAGCGGCCCGTTAGAGGTTAGGACGGGTAACTCTTATCGATGCTCCAATTGGTTCTTTTTGATTATTTTGTGAGAAAAAAAAGACAATTAATTAAGAAAATAATCGACATTTCTTCATTATTCTTGTATGTAAACAAATGTTTCTTGAGCAGCAACACAAGAAGTTCCTAAATCTTTAGAACACATTCTCAGCTAAACAATGATCTCAGTGATTGTCTTCCATTGATTACTTTTACTGAATTGCAGCGTGAACAAATGTTCCTCAAGACTATAAATAGTTCTGAGAGAATCAGCTGGTTTAATCACGCTCATGTTTCATTTCTGTAAAAAGATCTTTTTTGCTACCTGAGCGGTGAAGTTGGCGGCTTCCTGCGGCGGGTCGTTCTTGCTGTCTCCGGCCACGTTGCCGCGGCGGATGTCCTTGACCGACACGTTCTTGACGTTGAAGCCCACGTTGTCGCCGGGCAGCGCCTCCGTCAGCGCCTCGTGGTGCATCTCCACCGACTTCACCTCCGTGGTCACGTTGACGGGCGCGAAGGTCACCACCATGCCGGGCTTCAGCACGCCCGTCTCCACACGGCCCACCGGCACCGTGCCGATACCTGAGAGCACGGAGAGGGTTCAGACGTTAAAGGGCGCTTCAACAACCCCCCCTCCTGTTATGGTTCATGTCTCCCTACGTGCCTCCTATCTTGTAGACGTCCTGCAGAGGCAGACGTAGAGCTTTGTCGGTCGGGCGGGTGGGCGGCTGGATGGCGTCCAGAGCCTCCAGCAGTGTGGTCCCTGAGGCGTTGCCTTCTTTCCTGTTGATCTTCCACCCTTTAAACCACGTCATCTAGCGACGAGAACATAGAAAACATTAGATTATTAAGGTAAATCATAATTTGTAATAAAATTGAGAATCTTTTGATTGAAGAATTTGAAAAGAAATGTGAAATTCATAAGCAATAAAAATACTAATATTTGCTGCTACAGCCGTCGCTTATGGTTGGCTAATGTTAGCTAGATATTGTAGTTTTCTGATATTACAATAAACTTTATTTGTATAGCACCTTTAACACAAGAACAGCAGCACAAATTGCTTCACGATGAAGGAAGATCGACGTAGAATGAACATAGAACAGGGAGGTGATTTATTAAACTTAAACAAACTGAAAGGTCGTGACTTCTTGTGCACAGTCTGCTACCTCGGCGTCTGTGGCCGGAAGCAACAATTTCTCAACATGCTGCGGGACACAAAGGCCTCAAACCCTGAACCATCAGAGATTTATCTGACTTCAAACAGCTTCAATAACAATATGAAGTGCTTGACATTTCATTTGTTGTTATGTTCCATCTTTAATCCTTTATGGTTCTGAGTGAATCCATTACGACACATGTGTCGTCCTCTTTGTTGACCTTTTTCCTTACGTCTCTGACTTCCACTAGTAACCCCGTGTTTAGTGTCACATTGCTTTGAATTGTGGGTAATTCCTTTGGGGCAAAGTCTGCAGAAATGCTGACTCACGTAAAGTGTTCATAAAAGGCTCAACATGAGCTCTGAGCTGCAGCTTCTCATCCCTCCTGGCCATGCAAATTACTATTCAAATGTTTAATTCTAATTCTTTACATCATTTGCATTAATGTTCCCCAGGAGCTCTACTCACATTGGGGCTGGGCTCCAGCATGTTGTCTCCGTTCCAGCCTGAAATGGGCACGAAGGCGACGGTGTCGGGGTTGTAGCCGATCTTCTTGATGTAGGTGCTCACTTCCTTCACGATCTCCTCGTAGCGCTTGTGGCTGTAGTTGGGCTCCGTGGAGTCCATCTTGTTGACGCCCACGATGAGCTGCTTCACCCCGAGGGTGTAGGCCAGCAGGGCGTGCTCGCGGGTCTGCCCGTTCTTGGAGATGCCGGCCTCGAACTCTCCGACGCCGGCCGCCACGATCAGCACGGCGCAGTCTGCCTGAAGATGAAAAACAACAAGTGTTTTTTGGACTTTGCGATGGTGAACGAGCCTTCTGCTGACTTACAGACGTTAATCTTTGCTACGCAGCATGTCATGGCCAATGAAGCTGATTGGTTTGAGATACACTCAAACTAATTGCTCCCAAATTTAAACCACTGAAAACAAATGAAACAAAACAAAGTCATACAACTAAAAACAATATTAAACACAAACAAAGCATTTAAATGATGACGTGACCGACCTGGGACGTCCCGGTGATCATGTTCTTGATGAAGTCCCGGTGACCCGGGGCGTCGATGATGGTCACGTAGTACCTGCTGGTCTCAAACTTCCACAGAGAGATGTCGATGGTGATGCCGCGCTCCCTCTCTGCCTTCAGCTTGTCCAGAACCCAGGCGTACTTAAAGGAGCCCTTACCCATCTGAGGGAGAGAAGAAGAAGAAGTTATAGATGTGTTGTTGGGTGATGGGTTTGTGGGACCTCTCTCACTCACTCACTCACTCACTCAC
>NW_022280266.1:63891-70984 GCF_004355925.1 Anarrhichthys ocellatus
CACACACACACACACACACACACACACACACACACACACACACACACCTCGGCAGCTTCTTTCTCAAACTTCTCGATGGTCCTCTTGTCGATGCCTCCACACTTGTAGATGAGGTGTCCCGTGGTGGTGGACTTGCCGGAGTCGACGTGGCCGATCACCACGATGTTGATGTGGAGTTTCTCCTTCCCCATGGTGAACCGGAGCCGGTCTGTCAAGCTTCAACCGGTGTTAAGTTACAAAGTTAGTACAGCGGACACACACACACCCCCTTTAAGCTTTAAGCATGAGTTATCGTGGGAGGGTAGGGTTATGACAGCCTGTTACTAGTGTTCTGTAATTTAACACTGAGCAAATGCAACACACGAGTAGAGCTGAAGACTGCAGCAGAAGAGAGGAGTCTGTTTTCATGAGTTCACCAGACCTTTAAGCAGCTGAAAGTGATGTCTGTTCACTCTTCTTAAACAGAGTGTCACAACACTAAAGCATCAATGGAGCTGAAGTGAGCCAAGTCACCAAAACCCTCCCCCCGCTCTACATCCATCATCCATCATCCAATATCCAGCCTCCTCCCCCTCCCCCTCCTCATCATCACAACAATAACAAGCCTCTAATGTTTGGCAGCACCGTCCTTCTTTTTCAGGACTTCACTACAGCCTCACTTCTTCAAGCCACAATCCACCATTTTGTCAGGTCCCCATCCACCGACGGTGCAGCAGCCATTTCTCAGACACTGCACGCGCACACGCACACGCAGAGGAAAGTAAACAGACTGTGGTTAACTCTGCAGGAGTGTTATGGTGACATCTTTGAATGCAACACCAAAGTGCTCTTCTAAATAAGAGGATTTGTGTGATCTGAGCTGCACAGGTAGATTTGAATCCCGCTGGGACATGATCTCCGTCAGACCTGTCCAGGTGAACTCGGATAACATTTGCACGCGCGCATTTTAACTCTTCCTTCACGTGTAACGTCACCGGAGAGCTGCCGCAGTGCGCTTTACATGTGCAAATAAAAAGAGAGAACACGTTAAAACAAACTAAATCATCATCATCAGGTAGTGCGATGAATGAAGCGGGTGTTAGGGTTCAGCAGAACACGTCAGCGCTCCTCCGCCATGTTCTCATCGGTCTGGATGCGTATTAAGTGGCAGCCGCGTGCATCACAACAACAATCCCAAAAAACAGCCGCTGCACAAAACACGCATTTTGTTTTCCTGATACAAAATGCGTAACCCGTATCCCCCCCCCCCTCCTCAATGCATAATGTCTCGTACCTGAGGACGAGGCCGGTGTCAGTTCGGGTTCAGGACCGGAGCCGCTGAGGAGAGACGCTGATCCGGTTATAGCGCACAGGACGGGGGGGGGGGGGTATTGCGTAATTGTGCCGATGTAGCTCACAGCATCCCAACGAGGGACCGGGAGAAGTTACCGGGAAACGGGTTTATCACGGGACACGAGGATGAACTAAAGAGAACCGACATGACAGATCGTAGATGTGACACATTTATAATTTATTTATGTTTAATTCATTTGTGACACTTTTTGACTAAAGGCTGTTTTTGACAACATAAACAAAGACTCGACACATAACTTAAGATCAGTGCTTTGTTGTTC
The DNA here is from genome assembly GCF_004355925.1 of Anarrhichthys ocellatus. NCBI lineage: Eukaryota > Metazoa > Chordata > Actinopteri > Perciformes > Anarhichadidae > Anarrhichthys > Anarrhichthys ocellatus. Next base: position 65,505 of record NW_022280266.1, read on the forward strand.
TATTGACATTAGTTATATATATATATATATATATATATATATATATATATACCAATCCTCTCGGATACTTTTCTATAATATAATTTATAAATAAAATATAATATATATATGCGCTAGTGTTTGTACTGTAAGTTTCCGTTCCGGTTGTGTTCAGAGACGCTTCTTTTAAACCAGGTGGACACGTGGAGCGAGCAGCGAGCGTCACGCGCAGCAGGTGCAGCGCTCACCTTTACCAGACGCTCCGTAGTCGGATTAAAATGACCCGTCTGTCTGCCCAATCATCACGAGACGCAGGGATATTATATTTGTTTCCATACGTTAGAAGCTATATGCTGCATTTTGACTGAGGAGGCGAGAGAGGGGGGGGGGGTTCATGGCATCACATGATGAACCTGGACATTGTAATTCATCGGAGAAGTCATATTAATGTGATCACTGTGAGGCGATTTTATAACAAAATGTACTTCTATTCTACATAATCTTTGGAAAAAGCCATTCAATTAAAAGGACTAACTTATTTGTTGTGGCATTTATTTTCGTCATATACAGATCTGCAATGATGGGTAATGGTCATGTGACTAGTGAGCGAGCGAGTGTGTGTGTAGTAAATATAACGTGCACTAGGGCCGGTCATTACACAGAACATTATTTATTTTCCCATCATCACTTCATAAATGAGGAGCTAATAGTGCGTGTGGTTTAGTATATTTGAGGTAATTCATATTAAAGAGTTTATCAACATGCTGGTTAATTAGATCTCATCATTAGATTAACGTCCCGTTAGTTAGTTAGTTAGGTGAGACGTAGAATGAAATAACAACACAACACAATATGAGATTTGAGCATTGTTGTATATGATGAAGTATTTACAGTAAATGATTTAAGACATTTTTCTGAAGTTTACAAGAATCATAAAAAGTCCCTTTTGTTTCTGTATATAATGTTCAAATGAAATAAACAGCAGTAACTAGATGAACTGACCCTGTTTGAGCTCATAAGTATTAAGTATAAGGCGGAGCTTCTTAAATCCAGATGATGATGATGATGATGATTACATATACTAAATGTTTCCCTTCTGTAGTCATGAAGTATAAAGGTACATACAGTATTATATACATGTGTACAGACTTTATGGAGAAAAAACACATCTGATCACATTAATAAAAACAAAGAATGACGTATTTTGAGTTTTTGGAGAATTGTGCTGTTTGAAATCATCTTCAAATTAAAAAGGTAAACAAAGAGAAGATACCTGAGAACGTTTAAATCCTGCGAGTCCACCAGGAACCAGCGCTTCTTCTTAGTGTTGCACAATAACAACAAGAAACGTTTGAACATGAACATGAACTGAAAGAGAAGCCTGCTAGACAAACCTAAGACATACTTATTGTGCACATAAAATCCCACCAATACGGCACCACATGAGAAGTAAACACAAAGAAACAAAGAGCTGAACAATGATTGTAAAGAGGATTCACTTTAAGGCATTTCACCCCAAACGGGTTTGTGCGTTCCGTCCTCTTCAAGAGCGATGTCATCAAATGTGAGCGCCGGGTTTGGGAGGACGTTACATCATCTTTAAAAGACTAAACTCATCCCAAACTTTACAGGAGTGAAAGAGTTTATAGACTTTTACTTTGGCGAGAACTCAAAGAGTTCTGAGGTGAATGCAGATGTTTTAGAAGCAGACGTTCTCTGGAGGCAGAAATAACAGTTGAGCTCAGCGAGTAACTGTGTGTGTGAACCACAGACTGTCTGCGCTATAAACAAGAACTCTGTTGTTGTATTTACGCCGACATGACGTTATTTGAGTCTTAATGGAGCTGCTACATTGTTAGCGTAGCATAGCACCGATGGATCCAGAAAACAAGTTTTAAACGTTGTTTGTCGTCTTGTGAAGAGAACGAACAAAACATGAAGTCAGACTTTTTAAAATCTGCATCATTATGTCGTTATTTCAGCATCTTTTTTATCAGTTTATTGCAATTAAATCGCAATAAAATGAGTTTATTTTGGGGTCATACAGCTGTAGTGAACCAGTCGACGAGCGTTTGGTGTGAAAACTATAACAATATTAAATCTGTAATACTTTTGAAAGTGTTGCATTGAATGTAGATGTATTGTGGAATATGTTCCAGTAAAATAATGAATTAGAGATTTCACCAAAAAGCCTTCATATTAAATATTACCAGAGATTAATGAAGCTGATTGGTTTGGTTTAAGTCACGGTGGGCTCAACGTTTTCACTTCATGATTCATATTTATGTGACATTTCATTTGAGGATGATTTTCATTAAAGTTACAACAAAGAACTTGAATTGTCCGTTTAGAAAAGCTCTCATTTTACTGCAGCACGTGTCCGACAGTCGGACATGTTTCTCAGTTATTTAAAACGATCAAACTGAATGAAGACTTCTGAAGATCGTAAACAGAGAGAAAGAAGCTTCATCAGTCGTCTCTGAACACCACTAAGGAGCTACGTTGTTTTTTACATTCGTGTTTCACAGCTCACTCAACATGGAGTTAAATCTAAAAGGTTTAAATAACCTGCAGCTTATATTCCCTTTATTTCCAGCAGAGTAATAAACTTCCTCTGTGATTGTTTGCTCTGTTCAATTATTATTTTTGCCTCAAAGAAATATTGCTTAAAAATAAAACGAAGCTTTGTCTTTTACTGCGATTGCAGGTTCCTCAGTCGCAGTAAGAGGAACGTCCTCGAGGGTTCTAATGGCCGTTACTCACTGTGAGCATCAACAGCACAGCTGGAGCCACATCTCTCCGATTACCTGTTGAATAGTAATAATAACAGTGAGACCTCGTCCCGTCCTCGTCCTCAGTCTCCGTGGGAGTAGGAGGCGTGGACGGCCCACGGCTGCACGGTTCCTCGTCCGAACAGAGTGTAGAACGCCGCTCCGAACACGTTGATGGCGGCGGCGATGTAGAACACGCTCTGCCACTCGTCGATGGTGTTCTGAGGAACAATCGGATCAGTTCAGGAGCGTTGGATCGGTTAAAGGTAGGAACACATCTGTACGGTCAACATTTAACAATTTGTTCCTCTAAACGTCTTTTCCAGTGAAACGATTTTTAAAAGAGGAAATAACTTGTCTTTGTGCCAAATTACACTCAGACAGTTCTCACCATCGCGTCCCAGAGATCTGAATATAATGATGATTTCTGTTTGTTTGACGTTTCAATCATTTAAAGATAATGTCGTTGGTTGATTGGCTTGTTAAATCTTAACTTTGTTGCCATTGTTGATGAAAGTTACACAGAAACGGGTAACAAGGTCAGTTTATCGGCTTCCATCAAACTGTTGATAAAGGAGCACAGACGCCCCCTGGTGGCCAAAGGCTAACGACACTAATCCTGTTCTGTTAAACCAGTTAAAACAGGAAACGGATCTTCAAAATAAGAGATTATCTGTTGAATGAGGACCACTGGAGGGACCTCTGTTAGTATAAAGATACTAGAAACATGATCACAGTGTGTGTGCTGTTCATGCGTTTATTCATATTATTTTACACCTTCACTGAGTTATAACTGCCAAATATTCATACATTTTAACCCTTTAAATAACCCTTTAAATAACAGTTTGTTTACATAATAGAAGTCTGTTATTATGAAATGAATATATATTTTTCAGTCTGAATTATGCCAATGATTAACAGCAACATTGATTTTTAAGCATTTCTATTTTTTGTGTCAGATTTAAAAGAAGCTTCTTAAAACGACAAATCTGAGGGAAAATAGTAAAAACTGTAAATTGAAGCCGCTTCTCTAGATTGAAGGTCTGATATAATAGATTGTTGGATTAAATATTATAATTGGATCAGAAACTGTGGTTTTAATGGGTTTAAGGGTCCGAGTGTTTATTACAGACTTATTATAGGAGCTGACTTTTAACTTCCCAAACTTAAAAAGCCAGAAATGTCCCCAGTGACTCATAAGGGTGAAGGAATGAGGCCCACCGTACAGATGTGATGATAAAGTGAGACTGTGCGTTAGCGTCTTACTTGTTTGGTGAGCGCTGTGGCTATGACCGGTCCCACCATGCCGGGAATGGTGGCAAAGGTGTTGGTGATTCCCAGCAGGATACCAGCATACCTGCAAACGTATTAAAGGACATTTAACGTTACAAGTCCGGAGTAATGACTCACCTGCTGACACCTGGAGGAGAATCTGAACATCTGTATCGTCACCGAGTATCAGAGTTCTGATGTTTGCTGCCACACTGAAGATGTACTCTCTCAGGATGTATAGTTATGGATAGAAATCATCAGGAAGATTACTCATTTCATTATTGATAAATACTCTTACATTTGGAAGCTAGAATTGTGATCTCGGGACGCAGGCCGCGTCTCTACATCACTACGTTTACAGTCGGAGGATGTTCTGGTGATGGAACTTACGAAGGAGCGATGTCCAGGTGGTTGATGTTGAAGCCGGAGGCCGACACTCCGCCCAGAGCCGAGGAGATGGTGAGGAAGGTCACGGCCAGCGTGTAGTTACAGCCGGTATAACCCACCGCCACCAGGAACACCGCCGGGCCGAGCATACCTGCAGACAACACGCAGGGAGTAGTCGACACGTCGTGTCTGGAGTCAGTTTCATACATCACGATGATGATGATGATGATGATGACAACAACAACAACAACAACTTTATTTATAGAGCATCTTTAAAAACAGAGCTTACAATAAAATTTTAATTCTGGTAAAACAGTATAATAGATGAGACAATAAAACCAATCGATACGATATTTATTAAAAATAAATGAAACAATAAGAATAAATAATAAATTATAAATAATAATTTAAATAAATACAAGAAAATAATAATTTAAATAAATACAAGAAAATAATTAAATTTAAAAAAATAAAAATAAAACAAAACTAAATGAACTAAACTAAAATAAGAGGACAGATGAATCCGTACCGACGACGGAGAAGCACTTCCTGACGGTGACGGTGCGGTAGAGGCAGGTTTCTCTCAGGTAATCGGCGAGCTGACCGCTCACAACAGCAAACACGGCGCAGCCAACGTAAGGAAGAGCGGAGAGCAAACCATTCTGTGGTGGACGGGGGGGGGACAATAGCACAGGAATACTTTAATGAATACATAACAAACATGTTTTACTCTACTGTACATACTTGATTACATTTTTACCCATCAGTGTTCCTCAGCTCCTCTGATGAACCAACGGCTGTACGAGATGTTGAGCTCACCTGCTGGATGCTGAATCCCAGCACGTCGTTCATGTAAGTGGGCAGCAGGGTGAGGAGGGTGTAGAAGGTCCAGTTGTAGGAGAAGTGAGCCACCACGATGGCCCACAGCGGTCTGGAGGACACGATGGCTCTCCAGGGGATGTGACCCGCTGAGGTGGAGAGCTGGGAAACAGGAGGTAGAAAAGAAACAGACTCGACTGAGGGTTAACTCCTCTGGTTGTATAGAAGTCTATGAGAAAATGACTCTACTTC
>NW_022280266.1:71384-79247 GCF_004355925.1 Anarrhichthys ocellatus
TAGTGTATTACCTAAAGGAGAGGGTGTTTGGAGAAACAGAGAGTTAGTTTGTGACCTTGGTGAAGCTGAACTCACACAAGCAACCGATGGAGGCGGCGGTAAACCAGCGACCGGCATGATCTGTGAGGTGAAAGTAGTGTTTTTATGAATGGAGTCTGGTGTGTTTGTAGAGATCATAGAGAACAGCTCGAGTTCCCCTCAGAAAGGTCTGTCTGACATCACGGTAAAGAGGTGAAGACAGCGTTCACTTTAACTGATAGACATTCTTTTAGGGGTCTAAAATACGTCCACAGCAGAACATTACTCTGCTCCTGTGCTGGTTCTCTGGTTCTACTGTAGTAATACACCGACTTATGGAGAAGTACCTTGAACAAGCAACCTTCTAAACGTCACAATTGTCACTTTAATGTTGTGTTCTTGGACGTCTTTATAAACTGCAGAGCCGTGTCGGATGTTGTCTGAACAAACAGCTGAGGAAGAGAGATAAAAGAATGAAACCCTGAGATGATGTAACTTTAGTGTCTGATGACTGAACGGGACCGGAAACGCCTGCAAGCACTCTGTTGCTAAGAAGAACAGTCTATATGGATATAATCCACCATTTACATATTAATAACTCTATATTCAAAGAATCAAAACAAAGAAACCAATCAAAAGGAAGAATAAAATCGAGGAAATTCTACTTTCTTGCAGAGATTATTTGTTACACAATAAATACAAAAACAACAAATGAAAATAAAGAAATAACAAAATATTTGTTTATTAAATCTATGTTAGTCACAATCTATCCAATAAACTAACATTTCAATCACATTTCATACACGAATGCGTGTTTATTTCTGATAAAGACTTCCTTCATGTAACAATGTTTAAGACAGTAGAGCGGTGATAGAAGGTGGATTAAACAAGCAGCTTTCTATAAACCTATGAATCATAGTTCAGGACACGTGGTCTGGTTTGTGGTCTGGTTTGTGGTCTGGTTTGTGGCGTTACCTCGTTCTTCAGTGAGCCGGTGATGTAGAGTCGCTCCTGCTCTGAAATCCGTGGGTGAGTGTTCGGACTGTCAAAGGCGAGGAAAGACCACAAGAAGAACCACACGAGGCCGACAGCACCTGGACACACGAAGAAGAAAGAGCTCATTTAAAGTGACAGTGAGGAACCTTTACCTGGTCCTGAACCAGGCTCAGTGTAGTCCTGGTCCTTTATCAGACCTCCATCAGTAAAGAGACCATCAGAGAGAAGATGGTCCGTTTCTATAGAGTTATTCTTGATGCTCGTCATCGGAGCCACCGGGTCCGATTCTGGTGAAACCAGATGAACTCATGCAGGTTTACCAGAACCTCCTTCAGCTCAGACTCCAGCAGAGACCAGTCCACCGTGGACAGACCCAGATCCTCCAGCAGAGACCGGTCCACCGTGGACAGACCCAGATTCTCCTCCTCCTCCTCCAGGAGCAGAGCTTCTCCTCTCTGGGAGCCAACACCGACACCACACTGCTGGAGACCCAGGATGTATTGCTGGACCCGCTGGAGGGAAGGGAGGCACGGGAGAACCAGAACCAGGACTGAGAGGGGCAGACTGTCAGACCCTGCTGCAGTAGAATGAGAGGGTTTAAAGGGAGTCTGGTGCTGAGACACTACCACTTTAGTCGACAGGGGGGCGCCAGAACCAACACAAGATGAAAGTTCCTCGTAGTAACTTTAACCGCAGGTCAACATTCACTTCTGCTGTGTTTCCATCTCATGTTCTTCTTCAACTTGCTGAATCATCGTTTTCAGAGACCAAAGAGGAACAAAGGAACAGACGGTGGAATCAGCATCAACCTGTGACTCATCAATGGAGAGGTCACTTCAGCTCATAGAAATATGATGAAAATAAGTGTTTTCAATCAGTTCCAGATGTTGCTTTGATGTAAAGTTTTCATAACTTATTCGTGACAGCGAGATATTATTTTTAGGAAAGACAATCCGTGACCTCAGTGGTGAGTCCACACAATCTCATCAGAGCTCAAAGTATCTAAGTCTGAGTGTAAAAGATCAATGAAGGCATTCTGAAGGCTTCAAGTCTTCATGATGATGTATCTTTATAACATTAACTCACAATGTTTTGGTGAATTTATCCTGAATATCAGCTGCAGCGTCCACAAAGAGTTCAGTTACTCAGATGTTAAGATGTTAAGATGTCGTCTGTGTGGATAAAGACGTAAATCTTGCAATTTTTAACACCTGCAAGACAAAAACAGCCGCAGAGGAACCACCGAAAAAAAAACAACATTTGAACAACTTTTTTTGTTATCAAAATGCAATAAAATCAAAATGTTCCATTAAAGAAAAGTTATAAAAATGTTCATGTATGATGTCATTCTAGCTGTTAGAAAGGCAGATGACCGGTGCTTCTCTAACGGCTGCACGTTCATCACCTGAAATGTTTCCAGTTAATGTTTTTCTAACTAATGCGTCATGAGTAGAAAACTGAAACGTAACACTAAGATTACACACTAAGGCTACTGTGTGAAAGAATCTCATCGATTCCTAAAAGGTAATCTGGGAACTGTGTTCAATCCCTCACAACTCAAAACAACATACCAACATAGAACCAGATGCATCAAACGGAGGTAAAGTTAGTGTTTTACCAAATATATAGAAGACGTAGGTCCAGTCCAGGTAGAAGCAGATTTCACCGGACAGAGGGAGAGAGACCACCGTCCCCAGCTGGGCTCCTGAGATAGAGGAGAGAGAACATCTGTATCACACAGCTGTCTGAATGCATGCTCAGTGTTCAGTGCTCTAGTGCACATGGTGAGGGTGAGACTAATGCAGCAGACTGATGGGTCATCTGTTGCTTTCTGTTTCTCAGTAAATAAATATCAGAAAATGGTGGAAAAATGTCTTCAAACTGCAGCTTTGTGCTGCAACCAGCAAATATTTCACATTTCTGTTGGACAAAACGATTCAACTCACTGCTCTGTTACAGAAACTACTTTTGTTAATGCTGACGTTGTGTCTGTGTGTGTTACCGATGTAGGAGATGGTGAGCAGGCGGCTCCTCTCCAGCGGTGGAGCCCAGGCGGCCCACATGGTGTACATGGAGGGGAACGTCACTCCCTGGAGACAAACAACAACACGAGCACCAACAGCAGCGTCATCTGTATCAGTTTGTCTGTGTCTATAACTCCATTAAGATCTTGTCATTTAACACCAACAGCTTGTGCAAATAAACAAAAACAAATACTAAACGAACCCGCCTACCTCTCCGATCCCTTCCAGCACCCGGACAGCGATGACGTAGCTCGCACCCAGGTCGGCGGCCACGGGGGTGAGCAGAGTAAAAACTACAGTTCCCAGAATCCCAAAGCCCATCAGCCACTTGGGTCCATAGCGGCCGGCCAGGTAGCCGCCGGGGATCTGGGTCAGGATGTATCCGTAGAAGAAGGAGCCCAGGATCCAGCCCTGAGTCTCAGAGTCCCAGTTGTACACGCTGGCCTGAGAGGGGACGACAAGAGTTCATGTTGTTGTTGTTATTGTAATTAATCTGTAGATGATTAATCAACTATTTGTTTGGTCTATAAAATGTCAGAAAATTGTGAAAAATGCTCAAGATGACATCCTCAAATGTCTGTACTCTGATATATTTGGATAAAAACAGTCATTGAGTAAATAAATCACAAAATATTCACATTTAAGAAGCTTTAAGCATTATTCACACATTATTTAAGCATTATTCACACATTTAGGGATTTTACAAAGACGGACAATTTAAACTTTTAAATGCTTTAAAAAAAAATGTTATTTGTGTAAATATTCGGCTCCCTAATCAAACAGTTTACAGGATATTAAACCTTCGGTTCCTTTATAACACATTTCATACTTGACTGACTTCTCTACAGAGTTTGTATGAAGGTAATAAAGTAGTTTATGAATATGAGATATGAGTTTACAGATATTTAAAATCCCTCTTCGTCATCGTGGAGTTTGGTTTAAGGTTTTTCCCGGTTACACCTTCAGTCTGTGTGCAGATCTCTGAGTTACACTCGTCGTCTTTTTGATTCTTCAGTTTTGTTTGTTTATTTAAGATAATGCAAGGACACAACTCGACAAAATACATAACATAGGTCTCTTACTTATTTTACCTTTAATGCAGGAGCACATCTGGATGATTGTAGTTATTGATGTTATAGAGTGAAAATCTAAAGAGATCCAGTGAACTGGGACTGTTTCTCAGCGCTGTGGCCCAATAACACGTCATGTTTAACGGTCAAACCACATGAAACATCAGAAGGAACTGCTCCAGCTACGCATCGCTTCCAAGACAAACTGATGAATATCAGACGTCTGGTCTCCTGCTTCACATATTCCGGACATATTTAGGGTTTTTCCATAAAGAGCAGACAAATATGGAAAAACGTTGCTGTCGAGCGTGTGATTGTTTTCCAATAGTTGTCTCTCTGAAATGAATAGTTTTAGCCTTTTTAATAAGACAATACATTTTTAAATCTCAACCAAGGAACAATAATATTTTACGTAGTCATATCTTATGCACATTCATTTTATGTTCTCTGTAATATTCAAATATTATAAAGGTGGAGGCTTCAAATAAGACCAGTTGACTTTTTGCATCTTCCTGCACTGAGACATTATTTATTTTATTGTTTAAATTGTGCAAAACTAAACTAAACACACACGTAGCAGTGACGTGACAGTGAGAGCCTCGCTGTTTGTGATGACCTGACTGTGGTAGTCGGTACTCACTCACATCTTAAAGTTTAAAGTCTTTTCAGGTAGTGAACGTGTGAATATGGTGCCATTAAAAAGAGCTTCATTTGACTTAATCTCTGAAGGGAAAGCTCTCGTGTGGGATTAAAGCGCTCCACTGCGCTCGTGTCGTGGCTCTCACCGTGTGGTTGTGTTTGGGCCGTGCTGGGTTGGCGTGAGCCGGACACACCGAGCCGCTGTGGTTGGTGCTGGAGTGGCGGGTGTTGTTCAGCATGTCCACCATGGCCACGCTGAGGTTCACCCGCAACGAGTAGACCACGAAGAAGCCCAACGAGGAGAGCAGCGCCAGGCCGTAGCGGGAAGAGCAGCATGCTGGGGCTGCAGGGAGATATACACATGAAACAATATAGATGAAGGTATTACGTAACATTATCAGAGGGGAGAGTCCATGCAATACAACGTTCAACACGCAAGCAGGAGCTCATCTTTGTGCTCCGTCACTGTACAGAAAAAATAACATTTTAACATCAGAATGATATTTAGCTTTATGTTAATGCTTTCTTCTTTATTCACTGAATATAAACCATCGAGTGAGACTTATATTGAGCTGCAACTATGACTCCATAGTAAATCATTTATAAAACGTGTTTCTTACTCATTCTAATCTGCAGAATGAGAGACAGAGAGAGAGAGAGAGACAGAGAGACAGAGAGAGAGAGAGAGACAGAGAGACAGAGAGAGAGAGACAGAGAGAGACAGAGAGAGACAGAGAGAGAGAGACAGAGAGACAGAGAGAGAGAGACAGAGAGAGACAGAGAGAGACAGAGAGAGAGAGACAGAGAGACAGAGAGAGAGAGACAGAGAGAGACACACACTTTGGTGTACAATAACTCTGGATTGCATAAGGTGCTATATTATGTTAACTACTGCTGCTACATAAGCACCTCCTCATATGAAGGACAGTGACATCACAATCTTTAGTGTCTTTTTCTGGCAGGTTGCCAATAACTACACAGAAAACTAAATGTGTTTAACAAAGTAAAAGTTGCTCTACTGGAACCTCAGGACACTTTGTTAACATGCTACAACTTTTATGAAACTTAACTCATGCAAACATGATATGACTGAAGATAAACTCAGCAGGTCTGTCTCATGATGTGAGGTCAGAACAGGTGTCACTAAACTCATGACGTAATCAATAAACGTGAGCATGAGGCACAAGATGGACATGGAGAGAAGGATGTTAAAAACCTTTATATTCAGATCTAATTTGGGTATCCTGCAAAATGAGAGACAGAGACAGAGAGACACAAAGACAGTGAGAGAGAGAGAGACAGAGAGAGACTAACTTTAAATGTTTACCTTATAGTCACTGAAGGTAAACACGTTACATAAAGTAATAAAGTAAAAAGTTATTTAGTTTCCTATATTTTTATAATTAAACATCTAAACACCACGTGCCTTTGTAACATATGTTACCCTAAACGTTACGCTGACCTAACGTTAGCTTCTGTTAGCTTGTATATACTTTATTTATTTTAGTTTCACCTCTCGTGACTTTGTCTTCGTGTCCTCGGTGAAGCAGTGGTGTGTCGTCTCCCTCCGTGTCGGACCCCCCGTTGCGCTCCATCTTCTCCGGTTAAAGTTAACCTCTTCTACCGCATCACGGACCGAACCCCGATGACAACAACAGAAGAAGAAGCAGGAAGCTAACGTCAGTCAGCTGAGCGCCACTCGATAGGCCAACTGCCGTCACGTGACGAGGGGCACGGGACCGGAAGTCGATTGATTGTATTTTTTTTCGTTATTTTATTTTTACTCCTACTACGCAAAAAAAAAGGGTCACTGAAAAGCAAAACACAAAAAAATCCACCCAAAAAAAAAAAAAAGATTAAATTTTGTTTTTGCTGGCGGAAAAAAAGAAGAAAAAAAAGATTATGATGATTTTTTTTTCTTTCTATAGCAACTGGAAACATGTGGTCGGTGTTATGGTTACAGATGGATGCACCAAAAGTTTTTTGTTTTTTTTTGCTGGTGAAATAAAAAATAAAAAAATCAGTTTTAAATAATTATAAATATTTATTTATTTACTTCTTTTGGTGGATTTTTTGAAGTGACCTTTTTTTTTTTATTAAAAAAAAAAGAAAAAAAGTGTCGAGAAGACCGGAAACCAGAAAAAAAAAACTCAAAAAAAAAATGTGTACTGTGATTTTTTTTTTGTTTTATTTGCTGGCGGAAATGGGCTTCCAAACTGTATCGTATGATGCAAAAGTATATTTTTTGTAGTTATTTTCTCAATAATAATAATTTAAAAAAAGGTGTTGGGAAAACCGGAAACCTTGAAAAAACCCAGTGCTAAAGTATTTAGATACCAAAGTAATACCAAAGTGTAAAAATACTCTGTTACAAGTAAAGGCTATGAATTCAAAATGTTACTTAAGAAACAAGTATTAGCATCACAATAAAGTACAAAAAAGTAAAATTACTGGCCCTTTTTAAAATCATATATATGTTATTGGATTATAATTATTGATGTATGAATGTACTCATCACTATAATGTTGTAGCTGGTGAAGATGGAGCTACTTTTAATTATTCTACATAGTGCTAAACAGCTAAACCTACAACCATAACATCATAATCAGTGTTAGTTCATTTATATTTTGTAATAATAATCTAAAACATTTTAGTAAAAAGTACAATATTTGCCTCTGAGAGATAGTGGTGTAAAGATAAATACTCAAGTAAAGTACAAGTACCTCAAAATTGTACTTAAGTAAATGTACTTGTACTTTCCACCACTGATAAAAGCATGATAAAAACAAAGACTGTAAATCAATGACCACCTATGTATGGTCTAAAGAACAGTCTATTCTACTCTACAACATTAGATAACCGGAGATCAAAGGGGCTAAATGCCCCCATCAGACCAAGAGGGGTCTTCTAATGATTTCAATTATTGGTAAATAAGACACAAATAAACAGTAGAGTTCATTCTCCTCATGTACACTCGCATGTAACCACAGCATCAGATGATGAGGAATTATGTAACATTCAAACACATGTTTGTTGTTGAAATGAGGGATGACTTATTGTCTCCACTGCAGACAGAGAGACACATCCTGTGGATATGAAGACAGACAGACAGACAG
>NW_022280266.1:79257-81408 GCF_004355925.1 Anarrhichthys ocellatus
AGACAGACAGACAGACAGACAGACAGACAGACAGACAGAGACAGTCAGGCTTCTGTCAGCCATTTATTATCAGGTTAACACGTTAAACACACGTGTCGACGACATCCGTGTTTCTGAGTCAAACGGGGGATTTTAGGTTTTAAGAATTGCATAATCACACGACGAGTCTTGAGAGTCTTGACCTGATTTGAGGAGCCGGGTTCAACGGTCAGCCACTCTGCACACAAAGGGTTTATTTTAAACCAAAACCACCATCTTTTCCGAAACCTTTATTGCGCTTTAACCTACGGAGATTTCTGACTGAAAGCCCTAAAGCCAAACTTTCTTCCAGAGCTTCCATGTAGCTGAACTCTGACCTTACTCTTTATGAGGAAAAAGTGAAAATAAAACAATATTACCGAGGATTATTCCCCTCAGAGACGTCTAAACACCTTAAATAATCACATATGGGAAAATACAGTGTGAAATCAAATGTAGTCAATGTGTCACAGCTCGAGTGAGTCAAATAACTTAACCTGGTGAAGGAGTGGAAGAGAAAAAAGAGACAAACACAAAGAGTTCATTGTGTTCGTTTACGTTGGTTTGTTGACTATGGTTTTGAAGCCTCAAGTTTGGCATTTTGGCCGGCGCCATCTTGTTTTACTGGAACCAGAAGTGACACGAGAGGGTCGAGCTTAGTACTGAACGCTGAATAAGACATTTTTGTTCTTCCATGAAGTGAAAAACACACTTTGAAAGAGTTAAAGTTGAAAGACGAAAACATGGACAACACCGTGATAGGGACCTGTCAATCACCGTGTAGCCCCGCCCTAAAGTATACCCTGCTTTATGGTCTGTTTGACTCTAAATGGACCATACTTTACAAAATGAACATCATGCTGTAGTGAAGAAGACTTGAAACTAGAGATTGAGACCATAAACTCATGTTTACAATGTTTACTGAGGTAATAAATCAAGAGAGAAGTAGAGTCATTTTCTCATAGACTTCTATACAACCTTCTTTTTAAATGCAGCTTTGAGACACTTCAGCATCGGCTTCACTTTTCAGAAAGGTTGCCGCCTGACTTCAGCACTTTATTAGAACTGACCTGCAGTAATATCCTCAGAGTACAATCAGCTAGTTTTACTTTTACCAACTACATTACCTGGACTTGAAGCTGAGAGTGCTGCTGTACTTATTGACAACCAGAGTCACGCCTCCTTAAATGTAATCAGTTAGCAACAGTACGTTGCTGTTTGATGAACAAATCTCTCTCTCTCTCTCTCTCTCTCTGTCTCTCTCTCTCTCTCCCCCCTCTGTCCCTCTAATCTCTGGAGACAAGGGCCTTTTTGTGTAAAAAAGGGAAATCATAGGACTCACATGCTTCGGAAGGAGAGAAAGTGAGGGATCACAGCAGAGGAGAGGGTTGTTCAGAGGAGAAGAAGAAGTCAGAGAGGAGCAGAGACTGAAGGGATCGTCAGAACCAGACAGCTTTGAGCTCTACTGGACCGGACCGGATATCCTAAACATGGAGAACGGAAAAACAGAAACAGACGACAAGATGGAAGACGTGTCAGAAGGTAAAACAGGTGGCAAAAAACGTTTCACTCAAACTTGGAGAAAAATGTTTTCCTTCAGTAATCAATGGATTTAAAGAGTTAGTTTGATCCAATGACCCAACCAAGCTCACTGATCAAGGCAGCTTTAGATCCAGTGTTCTGTGAGGTTAAACTGTTTTTATCAATGGAGTCTGGTGTGTTTGAAGAGATCATAGATAACAGAATCAGTTCGTCATCAGAAAGGTCTGTCTGACAGCGAGGTAAAGAGGTGAAAACATTCTAAATACAACGTTCACTTTCACTGACATAGATTCTTTTAGGAGTCTAAATACGTCCACAGCAGAACTCGTTTTGCTCCTTTACTCTTTAAAACACTACAACCTCAAACAACCACACTTAAAACATCACAACTGTCCCTTTAATACATTCAATGACAATACATCACCTGCTTGTTCACAAGCCTTTCTGTACTGTGAAGTCGTTACACATCTCTCTTTGATTTTATTTATTCTTTATTTATTTATATTTTATTTATATATTCATGGTTCTTTGTGGTTATCTTGCATCTCTTTGTAGTTGTTTTGTGTCTCTTTGTACTCGTTTTGTGTCTCT
>NW_022280266.1:81418-84766 GCF_004355925.1 Anarrhichthys ocellatus
TTTGTAGTTGTTTTGCGTCACTTTGTAGTTGTTTTGTGTCTCTTTGTGGTCATTTTGAGTCTCTTCCTGGTTTATACGCGTCTCTTCGAGTGACATTTTACATGTGAAGGCCAGAGGGGCCCCTGACGCTTTGGGCCTGATCAGTAATCCGTCCATACCTTTTACACATTCGTGGTAACTGGACTCCATGTACAGTGTGCTTAGCATTAGTTAATGTTACACTATTAGTTGCAATGTCACTGGTAAAGTAATTTAAATGAACTTACAATGGAAACTGTGAGGAACATCATGTGTTTTCTTATCAGTGATCACAGAAGCACCCCCTCTTGAGTCCCAACAGGTAATCAATGAGCCTCTTCTGTCTTTATGTCTGAGATCACTCTGGGACAGTATAGCTTCATGTTGACATCTTGACATCTTCTTCTGGTCTTTAACAACCGACAGCACAAAGCCAAGCTGTGAGAGGAAACGTGTTGACAGAAAGACTCCATTGTTGAACGCTGTATATTCCTTCTTCTGCTCCGTCACAGTGAAGAAATGTTAAGCATTGTCAATTATGCACCATAATATATGTTAAGTAGGTATTTCAGATGAATGTCTCCAATGTTGACCTGCGACATTTCCACAACAAAACACACAACAAACACAAGCATTGTGCTTTTATACAGCCAGTCAACTGTCCCAAACTGTACTGCATTTAAAAGAAAGATCCATGATAAACGGGAGTTTCCTTGTGCAGCACTTCTTCCTCCAGCAGTCTGATCATAATCACCAACAACAGTCACTCAAAACCTTCCAGCAGCCTCGGATGAATCTCTCTTCTGTGGCATTAGAGCTTATTGGTCATGAACCCTGGTGCAAAGGTTTTTTACCTCCAACAAATCACATGCAGGCAAACATCCTCCACCACAGAGGTTTGTTAATGTGCTGTGATACAAACCTGAACCACGACATCACTTTAAACACCGTGAATGTGAAGTATTAGGTCAGAATTGTGGACGGATTGAAATATAATTTGGTGCAATGTTGGTGGTTTAGCAGACAATCCAGAGCAGAATGAATGTGTGTCTCATCAGTCACAATGTTTTTGGTTGAGTTTAAGGTCTATGTTCCTGGCATTGAGGAGGTTTATGGTGGGGATGCACGACCCAGTCGGCAGACACATGTTTTGCCGTTGTGCGTTTCTGCAAACAGTGTGATACGTTGAATATTGACGTTTCTGCAGCTTATTGGTTGATCGCTGGTATCTGATCAGAGCCCAGGTATCGATATCGGGGTTTGGAAACGTTGTATTGGTGATCTCTAGTTAACAGTTAGTTAGTTTCACATAAATGCATTTACTGCAAAGAAAATATTCCATCACATCAAAGTGTTTATCAGCTGTTTCACTGCATTTTATCATTTGTTGGATTTGGGGGGAAAATACGCTGGTTTTGACTGAAGCAGAAAGCAATAAAAACAACAGCTTTTACAGTTTCTGGCAACTGCAACTTATGGAAAAAAATCATAATTTATAATTGTGAGAAGCATTGACGCTATGGGAGTGAGATAAAAGATGCAAATGCTGCTCTGAGTATAATTCTGTGAAGGTTTTGAGATGAATACGTATTTTGGATGAATCAGGAGGTTGAAGTTTCCACCTCTGATGTCATCCATTCATGAGTACATGACGTAATCATTCAATGACATCAATCAACACAAAGTGAAGAGTTTGTTCTTCTTTCAGATAAAGAAGAATATGTGGAGGAGGCTAACCTGGAGATTGCTCAGGTAATCAACAACTCTTCTTCTTCCACACAACTAAAGAAACTCTACATACCATAATACTTCCCTCTCCTCCCTTCATCTGTCAGCAGAGAGGTGTGAGCTGTTTCTAAACTCACTGAGCTCTCAAGCTGCTGCTGACCAATCATTTCACATTTACTTTGAAATGTTTCATGAGAAAACTCATTTGACATGTGACCTTCTCACATTTAGGCCTTTTAAATTAAGAGTTTATGTTTGAGCTGTGAATTTTATATTGTATTTGATGGGAATGATGAATTCAACATAATAATAATAATAGTAAATATATTAATAATCTTTATTTATGAAGCGCTTTTCAAAACAAGAATCAAACATTTCAAGACTTTAAACAAATGACAGCAGACAAATAAAACAAATGAAACAAATTGCCTGTTGCCTGTCACCCTCACAGGCAATTCAGTATAATATAATAATATATATCATATAATAATATTCTGTATAATATAATAATGTATATCATATAATAATATTCTGTATAATATAATAATGTATATCATATAATAATATATATGTCATATAATAATATTCACTATAATATAATAATATATATCATATAATAACATTGTGTATAATATAATAATGTATATCATATAATAATATATATATCATATAATAATATTCACTATAATATAAAACACACACACACATATATATAATTATGTATTTATAACTATATATCAATTTCTCAGACAGGTGCTTCATGTCCCTCACTCCCTAACTGTCCATGCTGGATCTGTCCCCGCGAGGATCGCTTCCGGTTTCAACTTCCGGTTCAAGGATCGAGGATCGCTTCCGGAAGTTGAAACCGGTTCAACCGGAATCGAGGAAATTAATCTATTTGAGGACGCTGATTGGCTAAATTGTATGTCACACATTTATATCTTTAACCAGCAATTGGCTAAACTGCTTCATAGCCCCGCCTCTTTGGGGCAGTTTCTCCAGCCCCCAGAGCTGCTGAGACGTGCACGCGGAGAGGACGTGCAGGAAAAGCATATATCTACCGCAGATATCATATGTTGGACATATTACTGGGTGATTCCATGTTTCAAAAACACAAATATTGACAATTTGTATAGTTCATTATTATCATTACTATTTATTGTATTGTATTTGTTGTGGCTCAAGGCGGGGCGGCGCCTTAGCGCCCTCTAGTGACCAGCCGCCACTGTCTGGAGTTAATGTGAGTTCAGTTGTGGATGAATTGAAAACTAACTTCAGAAAACAAAGTTCACTAAAGTTCACATTATGTGCTCATGAACTTATAAACTTACAACTAATTGTGCGTGTAAATATTTTTATTATCACTTCTTCAAAGAGCTTAATCACAAACATTTACTAAACTTGCACTGATATAATTAAATAAAGACATCTATGAGGAACTCACACTGTAGCCCCGAGTTTAAAGACGGACAGCATGAAGACCACAGAGAGCATCAGAGAGGAAGATCAGCAGCAGACAAACAGGACAGATGATCCATTCAGGCTGCTGCATGATGCCTTTCACATGACAGGGAGGGGGGGGGGGGGGGGGGGGGGGGGGGG
>NW_022280266.1:84866-85829 GCF_004355925.1 Anarrhichthys ocellatus
ACAGAAACAGAGAGAGAGAGAGAGAGAGACAGAGAGAGAGAGAGACAGAAACAGAGAGAGAGAGAGAGAGGGTGGGGGAGATTCAATCAGCTATGAATGAAAAACTGCAGAGAAGAAAGGGAGACGGACAAAAGAATCCTCTACTTTTAGAATATATAATATAATATATAATAATATATATTATTAACAAAAAGCAGGACTAGATAAAAAAAACCACAAAAAATACTGACCTAACAGAAGAATGAGGGAATTTAAAAGTTATACGCAACAATATGAACTAGTGTTTCTTTTAGTGCACAAACTTCATGAACTTATTTGTCTTTTTTTATCAAAAACATGATGTTCTTTCTCTGCTTCTTGTGATGCAGCTGCAGGGCCTGGTGGCTGAGCTGCACGAGGGGCTCCACGCTGCCCTGACGGAGCTGTGCGAGCTGCGTCAGAGGGACCGCGGCCTGGAGGAGAAGCTCCGGAACCATCAGACCGACATGGACGACAAGATAATGAGCCTCAAGAACTCACTCAACACTTTCAAGGTGCTGGAGAGAGAAAGACAGACACACACACACACACACACACACACACACACACACACACACACACACACACACACACACACACACACACACACACAGTCTATTCTGACTTTAGATTTAGAACATCTGACTGAATCTGTAAACTAATTTCATTTATTAGAAAGGTCTTTCAGACGTCTAACTTCAGAAATAATGAGAGGAGCACATTTACGTCTTCTATGACGGCCATGTTGTAATGTTTGTGACAGTTTTCAAACTGTTGGTTTAGTTGCCTAAACCTAACTGTTGGTGTTGTTGTCTAAACCTAACTGTTGGTTTTGTTGCCTAAACCTAACTGTTGGTTTTGTTGCCTAAACCTAACTGTTGGTTTTGTTGCCTAAACCTAACTGTTGGTTTTGTTGTCTAAACCTAACTGTTGGTTTAGTTGTCT
>NW_022280266.1:100829-105576 GCF_004355925.1 Anarrhichthys ocellatus
CTCCTCCTCAGTCCAGATATGGTCACTTCCTGTTCACTGGTTGCCAATAAATCCCCTCCATGCTACAGTGGACCTTTCATTTTAAGGGATCATATGACAAAAAGTTGTGAATGATTGGAAAATAATTTTAATACACAGCAGATATGTAACTTGTGCTCCAGTTAATAATCATATATATATTATTGTGAGGAGTTTAAAATGTAAATATGAAGCCTGAACCTCACAGAAGCCTTTCCAACCTCTAGATGGTGACGGTTAACCTGGAAATGCAGCTCTGAAACTGGACAATATTAACAAACAATATCAATATTATCTTCTTTCTTTGGAATCAACCCTTTCTATCGATGACGTCACATCTAAATGAAACCAGCTGGTCGAGCTCTTAAAGAAACAAACATCAAAGAAGCTTTTCAGTGAAATAACCGGCGAACAGCAGACGGTGGAGTTCCTTCTTTTTAATGTGTTAACCTGTCATCTCATAAATCTGTTACACTTCTGAAACAAAATATAGGCAATTATACAGTATGTAAAACAAACCCATTTTTTATTTTACACTATGTACATTTCATAACGTGTGCATCGCATCATGAAAACAAAAAAGACAAAAAGGTGACATCACAGCGACAGAACAGAGGAGAGAGTTTGTACATCGGGAGGAAGAAGTCGTCTTTAAGACAGTTCAGGGTTCTTCTCTGTGACGTTCAGCACATTCACATCTCTGGCGTCCACGTCGTCTTAAAGAGAATCCCTCTGGACTTTATCCCACACGTGATTCGACCCGTTAGAGCTTCTGAACACACTGTTTTAACATTGCAGCACAATGGAAGGCCGTGTTGGCACCAGAGAGGATTATAGGTTCACACTTGTGTCCATGGAAGCGTCATTCAGTCCCAAAGAAACCCCAAAAATAAAAGGTATGAATGAAACGGAGAAAAAAAAAGAAATAAAACCGGAGTGAGGTTTTAGGAATCATTTGTATCATCTGTTTTAAACTTCATTATATGATGTTAAATGTGCAGCTATGATACAGGAGGAGACTATCCTGGCCGTGAGATACGATCTAATCTCTCGTTCTCTTTGTCTTCTCGTGTTTTAGTAACTTGTTGATTTATTAACTTCTGATCGTTTACATACGTCTACTGAGGACAAAGACATTTTAACAAGAGTCTTTAAGAGTTTTATAAGCCGTAGAATGTTCACTAACAACAGATTTTGGCATAAAAACATACGGAAAACATACGTTCTTTAACATGAACGATCCCTTCTGTAGAGGAACGTGTGAGACATTTAACGAATAAAGGAATCAACAAACTCACGTGAGCCTGAATATGAAATGTGATTCATTTGGCTGAACGACTGATGGTGTTCTTCTGTTGACACCGGATGCATGAATCAGAACGAAAACATTTTTGTTGAATAACCTGATTGTGTGAATAAAAGCTTGGCTGCAGCTCTGAAGCTAACATTTGTGTTACCGGATGTTGGCGTAGAATTCATCTCTTTTATGGCTGATTTCTTAATATCCGCTTTATATTAAGTGTGCCATCTCTGCTGTCCTGAAGAACTCATAAAACATTTGTTTTCCAGCTGCAAAGCAACACTTCTGTCACATGTGCACAGGCACTAAATCAAATACACAAATAACCTACATCCAGAGGATCCGTTCAGACCCATGAAAAGAGTGACGTAGTGTTTAGTTAGTGTCGCTGACGGAGGAACGAGAAACAGAGACACCAACAACCAGAGAGATGCTACATTCTCTTGTTAAACTGTCCAACATGGCGACATGTGGCTTTAAAGCACCTCAGTAGAACATCTGAAGTATTCGCTGCAGTTCCTCTTTGAGTCAATGAGATGTTTAAGCTTTAAATCTTCAGTGAAGCTCAGATTAGCTCGTTAACTTTACTGCGACTGTGATCATAATGATGATGTTTAATGTCACGTATTGACTTGATGCTGCCTGTGAGGAGCAGCTCATTGACTTCTGTAAAAGGACAATTGTTCTAATTAGTTATAAGATGATCGTTTCTTTATGGAGAAAATGAAGAATTAATAAATAACGGACTTCCTGGAAGCGTTCTACTCGACAACGTGGACCTTCGGCTCTGAGAGAGTTCAGGTTTTAGTGACGTCGCCTCGGTGACGTTCAGCTAAACTAGCGTTCACGTCACCTCATCGCGTCACAGCTTGTACAGACTGGTAGTGTGTTACATGTAGTGATCTCTTATACACAGTCACAGCAATGAAGGGTTAAAAAACGTCTCCAAATTATGACTAAAAGGATAAAACATTTGTTTTCTCTGGTAACATCCATTTAGTTTAGAGAAGCTCGCTGGAGGGAGTCGGCTCTTTATGTCACTTTAAATGCGTTTCATTATAAGCAGTGTTTTATTCTCTTTGTGGTGCCACATGAGAGGGGTTAGGACATTATTTTATGGAATCTTTTAAACAGAACAGCTCGTTTTATTTTTATATAATGTGCAAACTTCCCCTCTGAGAAACACACAGAAGTTCAGTTTAATGTTATGAAGTACGGAAGCCCTGAGAGGACAGTGAGGAAACATACTCTGGTGCTCCCAGTCTGACAGAAGTAGATTCTACTCTCCAGTTCATGACTTCAGAACAAGAGAAAGAAATTATGGTGTTGACAGGATAATTATTTAAAGCTTTTTTCGTCATCTGTGAAATGGGTGGAAACATTATTTTTACGCATTTGTTGTTGTGATATTAATTTGCATCACTACCTCGTGTTCTAAAGAAGGATTTAAAGCATTTATGTTCACTTCCGGGATCATTTAAAACACAGCTGGAAGAAAACAGGAGTGCTTTTAGTCCCATTTACAACATGAGGTCGAGGAGCACTGCAGCCCCGTGTGGCCAAGATGAGTATTACAACAACAAACAACCAGAAATGATCCCGACAAAGAAAGTTAATCTTCCACCTGTTTCACAGATGAAAAAACTTTAAAAGATTATCAACCTGTTCTCAAGTCATAAACACAGAAAACTAATCACATCACACTTCAGAAATGATCACAGATGTGTTTTATCACCGATGTGTTTTATTACCGATGTGTTTTATTACAGATGTGTTTTATTACAGATGTGTTTTATCACCGATGTGTTTTATTACAGATGCGTTTTATTACAGATGCGTTTTATCACCGATGTGTTTTATCACCGATGTGTTTTATCACCGATGTGTTTTATCACCGATGTGTTTTATCACCGATGTGTTTTATTACAGATGTGTTTTATCACCGATGTGTTTTATTACAGATGTGTTTTATCACCGATGTGTTTTATCACCGGCGTCTCTGAACTTCCGTACTAATGTTTATAACCAATCTGCTGAATAAATATAAATGATTTGCCCTTCTGTGTTTTAATATCTGTTGGTGCTCACTTGTTAAAGACCAGATCTGTATATGACGCACTTGTATGTGCATAATCTATGTCGACACACACACACACACACACACACACACACACACACACACACACACACACACACACACACACATATTATAATGACATCACATTTGTTTGTCAAATACCTTTTCTTTGTGCAAATCTTTAACACCAGTGGTTCGATAAAAATAAAAGAAAAGCAAAAATAAAAAAACGCTTTCTGATTAAAACAGCATTTAAAAAACAACAACAACAAAGGGGGGGGGGGGGTCAAAACAAACAAACTTAAACATGTAACTGTTGACGCTAAATAAAAAATGGCCGATCAACGCCGCTCTCGGGTCGATCCTGAGCGCCGAGTATATTACATCAGAGGGTCTTTGCTTCCTGATTCTGGTCACATGATCGGGGAACCAGGAAGTGAATGTATCCCCCCCGTCTGTCTGTCTGTCTGTCTGTCACACGCCGAGCTACGTGACCTACGTGTCTTTTTAGTGTTCGTCTCTGTCAAAAAAATACTCCATTTATATTTACAACAATTAAATAGAGGTCATTTAAGCACTTGTGTGGTGACGGTGTGTCGTTGAGCAGAGCTGGCAAAGCTTTGAACTGTTTTTTAAAATCTTTTTCTTCTTTTTTTATCCTTTAAAAACCCAAATAAAACAGGAACGCCGTCCCAGTTGTGAAAAGTTACATCATGCCACAATAAATAAAGGTGTAGTTTAAAAAAAGAATAAAAAAGCAGAGGAAAGGAAAGAGGAAGAAGGAGACGCTGAAGGATTTCTGTGCAAGATGGCGCTTCAGTGAAGCTTTAGCGCAAGTAGCAGTAGCAGTAGTAGCAGTAGCAGTATTAGCAGTAGTAGTAGTAGTACTATGTGTAGGACTAGTAGTAGAAGTAGTGTTGACGTCAGACTTCTATGCAGGTAAGGTGGGTGTCAGGTATCAAGAAGGATTCCCGGCTGTCTCAAACCCAAACTGGCCTCAGACCAGCAGTTTTTAAGCCCCGCCTCCACTACGACGCACTAAAACTAACACACACGTAACACTGCGGCGCATTGTTTAAAAAAACCACCGGGAATCCACATCTGCACCCATGAAACGGCTCATCTCCCCTGTTACACGGGAGGTTTTTGGCGGGTTAAGGTTTGGGATGAGTGGGTAGAGAGTGTGTGTACATGTGTGTGTGTGTGTGTCTCAGTAGCTGTTTTCATGGCCTGCCAGGATGTAGAGGTTGCTGTGGGCTGTAGGGTTGTCTGTCGGCCGGCTCTCCAGCACCACCACCCTGCAAAACACACACACACACACACACACACACACACACACACACACACACACA
>NW_022280266.1:105586-105866 GCF_004355925.1 Anarrhichthys ocellatus
CACACACACACACACACACACACACACACACACACACACACACACACGCCAGTTTAGTTTCAAGGGAAGGAAACATTAATCTTTATTCCACCTTTAAATCACCAGACAAAAGAACACAAACACAACAGGGAGTAAAGTAAGAGTATGAAGACGTCGTAAAGAGCCGGGAGTTTATTGTAGTAGAATGTAGAGACAGCAAACAACCCACGCAGGATACGGTCCAAGCCTGTAGGAGCCCCGTTACTGTAGAAGCCCCGTTACTGTAGAAGCCCCGTTACTG
>NW_022280266.1:105876-110372 GCF_004355925.1 Anarrhichthys ocellatus
GCCCCGTTACTGTAGAAGCCCCGTTACTGTAGAAGCCCCGTTACTGTAGACGTTATTTGGGAGAAAAAGCCTCCCCCTGTTTTAAGCCTTCACTCAAAGTGAGACGATCAGACACCAAAATCATCTGGTCGACACCAAAGCATCAGATTTTGTGCAGGTTGACACCAAAATGGACTCAATTGACTAGATTTGACTTCTTATGCTGTCAGTTTAAAGTGTGTTAGCAGATGATTTTGGTGTGTGTGACTTTAAACCGTTGCTATAATCCCATCAGACGCTCCTAACGAGCTGCTGATCAGCGACGTCGGAGACAGAAGAAGAGGCCAGCGAGCAGCGAGTGTACCTGGGCAGAGCGAGGCCTCTGTTGGTGTCTGGATCTCTACAGTCGGCACGTCTTCGGTGATGAGACATCAGAGAGGGTGTTAGCAGAGACCTGAGTGTGTGTGTGTGTGAAGTGTGTATGTGTTAATGTGTGTGTGTGTTCTCACCTGTCTGATCCCAGTAGTCTGAAGATGCGTGTGCTGTCAGAGATCTCCTGGGTGATCTGAGGAACATGTGAGACCATTCAGGCTTCATTTCATGTGATATCGCAGACATTAATGCAACTAAATAATCTCTTAATTCACAGAGTTAAACGTGAGAAGAATCATCCGTTAAATTCTCTCCTTAGAGTCACGAGACTCGAGTCACGTGTTCATGAGATCCGTGTTGGTGCTCAGTAGAAAGGCAGAATAACGTTGGACTTCTTCTCTTATTTTTCACATGTAAACAGTTTTCCAGGTTTTCCAGGACGTCAGAGACACTCTGTACTGAAGCTCACCTCGTTGGTCTTGAAGCTGCGTCCCTGCATGCCGTGCCTCCAGAAGGCCAGAACGCTGTCCTGGAGACAAACTGCAGAGACAAACAGAAACAAGAACTTTATCTCTGAAGTACAGCGGAGCTGAAGACTTCAGTTCATGAAAGACATTTTGGTCTCTATATTCATGTCGTGAGCTCTGTTTTACCCGTGGCTTCGATCTGGAAGTTGAAGGTGAGCTCGGCTGACAACTTCCTGCTGGATTTCAACCGTCCCTGGAGGTTCACGATCTTTATACTCCCTGTGGTTAGAGAGAGAGAGAGAGAGAGAGAGAGAGAGCCTCATGCACTCTGACCTGAAGCTGCACGATGAACACACGCATGTAAAGAACTGTGACTCACTGTCGAGGCAGACTAAGATGGTGTCCCTCTCCAGCTGAGTGACGTGGATCACACAGGTCTGTGGTGTGTCTGCAGAGAGAGAGAGGAGAGCTTAATGTCGGCCTCCATGTTTGAACATCTCAGGACACATCCAGGGTCAGTGTAAAGGGTTCAGGTGCTCTGAAATGTGTTTGTATGAGGGGCTTCTCTTCAGTCAGAGTACTACTACAGTAGAGGGAGTTCAGAGGAGCAAAGTACTGCTGTGGACGTATTTCAGACAGCTCATTGTGAAGGGTTATCTATCCTCTCTTTAAAGACACCAGACTCATTCACACAAACAGTGATTTAACCTCTCAGAACACAGGCGCTGCTGCTCTACTGCTGCCTCCATCGGCTAGTTAGTGAGTGTCTTTAAAGTGTAACGAGAGGACAGACAACAGCTTCAGCTGCTTGTCATAAAGGTCTGACTGGCAGCAAAGTAAAGAGGTGAAACATTCTGAATACAGCATTTAAACTGATAGAGATTCTATTTGGTGTTTAAATACGTCCACAGCAGTACATGGCTTTGCTCCATCTACTGTACAGAGGAAATACGCTGACTAAGGTAAAAAGTACCTCTTACAACCACACTTCAACACATCCCAGCGATCCTTTAACTGGCGGTAACAGAGGCCGGCACACTGTTCTCACTTGCTTCTGTGAACCAGGAGGAGGTAGAGTTGGGGTTGACGGTGCCGAACCGGACCACCTGGCTGAGCTCGGTGCCTTTGCTGACCGCCACGCAGATCAGAGGGTAGGTCTGCTCCGGGACCACCAGCATCTCGAAGACCTCCAGCGGACACGGCAACGGGAAGTCGATGTTCTGTGGAGGCAGACAGAGACACGGTCGGTGATAGCGATGTCCGTCTCAGAGGAAACAGGCAGTAGTGCCGACACTAAAGCTAGTTTTACACATTAAACTATTAACATGGTACAGCCGCTCCTCTCCGCTGTGTGTTCAGTCATATGACTGGTATATATATACTGTTATATCACAATTTAAAGCTTTCTTTCTGACAGACACGTTCGTCACACATGATGTGTTTAAGGACCGTCGGAAAGATGAAAATCTGACAATGATAACAGTTTTCACAGCTTCTGGCTGTGATGAACGGACTGGTTTTGGCGACTGTTTAAAGAAAACATGCTTCTCCATCCCGCCGGTGTTTTTGTAACCATAGCAGACATCAGAGCAGACTCAACAAACATGTCACATGTTTAAAATCTTCATTTGTAATAAAGAAACTGACCTTGATGAGCATAAACCTTTGCATGGACTCCACCCACTCCAGCAGCATGACGCTGGACTGGAAGGCTCCACACAGGTACTTGTGGCCAGTGTACGGGTTACGCACTGCATAGAGACAACACCGGCCATCAGCAACATGGTAACCTTTAACTTTAACTCAAGTATTACACACATGCTGCTATGTTCAGCCATGACACAAGCAGGACTAGTACAGCAGTGACACACGTGTAAATATAAAACCCCGCTTCACTGAAACTCACCCACGCAGCACTTTTGGCACCCTTTAGTGTCTGGAATTTTATTGGAGACGGCAAACTTCCTACAGACAAAGAGAGAAATCACGTTATTCAAATGGTTTGAGACTAAAGAGGAGCGGATGATTACAATGCAGTACAATACTCTTCTTAATGTTCATGTGACTGTTACGTTTGACTTCCTGTTTACCTGGGAATCATCTTATCGGGCAGCCTGTGTGTGGGAATGGCGACGGGTAACTTCTGTAACTGTCGGGCCTGTTCGAACAGACCGCCCAGACTGTGGGAGTACAGCTGGGAGGCTTTTCCTGCTCGGGGGAGAGAAAGGAACAGAAGTCAAGACGGAATAATGTCGACTTTAAGATGCAACGTGTAGGATCCAGCTTATGAGAATAAACCTTTTTAATACAACTAGCTCACCGGATATGGAGAGAAGACTACTGTTCATGACGTAGAGCCAGGTACACCGCCGAGGAAAGAGCTGCAGACAGACACGAGGAAGAGGAGGATGAAGAGGAAGACATGAGCACAGTGAGGAAGAGGAGGATACATGAGCACAATGAGGAAGAAGATTTCTTTATATTCAGTATTTTCAAAATAACGTAAAAATGTTGAGAGAAAAGTTTAAATTTCAATATATACGTGTGAGAGGATCTCAAAAGTTTGAGGTTTTTTATCTCAACATTTTTACTTTATTCTAATTTTTTTTAGTGTAAAGCGTCATTATTCATGAATTTCTCACATATTACAGGGGTGGGAATCACCAGAGGTCCCGCGATACGATATTATCACGATACTTAGGTTACGATACGATATTATCACGATACTTGGGTCACGATACGATATTATCACGATACTGCGATATTATGAGTATTGCGATGACATAGGCCTATATTGCGATTTATTACTTTTTTCAACTTCAAATTATGTCCCCAAAGGAAAACTGTCAACATGTTTTATCTAATAAGATAAAGTTTTCAGTGTGTTCATCTCACTTCAATCATTTTTATTGCAGCAGAATGATTGTCAAGCTGACAGACTGACCAACAATGTCATGAATGTTGCACGAACCTGACCAACTGAACTGTTTGTATTACTACATAGTCCAACTTAACTAAATGCAAACGTGTGGACTCAGTATATGAACTATAACTTATATAAGTAGGATATTAGAGTTATATAACTCAGTATAACTTGCGATGTGTGGACGTCGAGGGCAGAGAGCCAGTTATGCGCTGCACTCTCCCCATGAGCCTGGCTACTGTTGGCAGATTTAACCCCGTTGTGAGGCCAGATGTCTCTATCTTTGTACCAACTTCCTACCAATCACGCTGACCCGGGACCTTTGCTGACCTCACCAGAAAACAAGTCGGCACCATCTAGTGGACTGAAAAAGCAACTGATTTGATTTTTCTAGTAATTTTTTTTTATAGTTTATATAATAAAAGATCGATACTTGGCGTCCGTGTATCGATACAATATCGCCACACAAAATATCGCGATACTATGTTGTATCGATTTTTTCCCCCACCCCTAACATATTACAGTAAAAGGTAGAAACTAAGATGTGAATAAAACTCTGTTTATTACTATATTTATATTTATATTATATCACTCATCTTAAACAGCTTGATCTCTGGTCTCACCTGTTCCATGGAGGTCTCGTGCAGCTCATTAAGGTTTAACGTGTAGATTCCTTCTTCAGCTCCAAATATCAAATACTGGTCTGAAACACACACACACACACACACACACACACACACACACACACACACACA
>NW_022280266.1:110382-118934 GCF_004355925.1 Anarrhichthys ocellatus
ACACACACACACACACACACACACACACACACACACACACACACACATTACACCGCTTCTGAGGACAGAGCAGCAGCTCACATCAGTCTAATGACCTGGCTTCCTGTTGGTTACCTCTGGTGTCGGGGTTGATCCAGGAAGTGGCGCAGTGGATCTTTAAAGGGCAGCCGTTGAACACTTTGGAGAAGCACGCACCCATCTGTGAACCAGAGGAGACGAGTGAAGGAGATGAAACTGATGGAGATTCTACCTCACAGCATTTCTGCAGATTATGACGTCGAGTGTAAATATTGTGGTTTGGAATTAACCAACAGGAAAAAACACAATGACGTGCATCAAAGATGTGAAGCGGGTGATTAAATGAGATGGTACATTCCCATCATCTCTGTTTCCCTGTAAAGAAATACCTCTTTACATCAGGGGAGAGAGACGGTACTTACGTGGACTTTGGGTGTTGGAGGAAGACCATTACTGATTGGCTTCTAGGATAGACACACACACGCACACGCACACACACAAACGTACACACACAGTCAGCACTTGAGTCTGAAGGATCCTGGTGACACGCTGCTTTTTTTACAGCACCAACAATTCCTAAATAATTCCTACAAAAACTCATATTCACAAAGAACAGACTGTGCATCACTGAGGAAATCTATCTTCCTTGTGTCATTAAAGATATTAAACTCTTTACACCAAAGATATTACAGTGCAAACACGCCCACTAAGAGTCTAATCTGCTCTTCTTTTGCAGAGGGAGAAATATTGTTACTTCTTTTATATAATAACAATGTTTTTACTTCATTCATTTCTTGGGTAGTCGGGGAGTTTTATTAATTTAGTTTTTCATGACTCAACTGTCCCTGCATCCCAAAATAACTGTGTTTGAGTGGAGCATGAAGAGGTCTTATGAATGTGCTTCAGTCATCAACAACTCTCTGAGGAGAGCTGATAGTTTCACTGTAACTACGTCCGTCTATCAGCGCTCTTCTTTATGAAATGGGCCAACTTTGCACTAAATGTCTGCATGTTATCCAGTTTACTGATAGCAAAGAAGCAGCGAGCTGTTATTTGTTTGGCAGCGCAGTTAAAGGTGCATTTCACCCTTTGAATCTTTCTGTCTTATTTGTGACGGTTCAACAGACAAAAGCTGCACAATCCTTTTGTGGATTTGACCTCTCAGTGTTTTTCTCTTGTTGTTTTATGAGGAGGCTAAATCTCATCCTTTCCTTTGCATGATGTTAATCAATGAGCTCACTGGAAGCAGACACACAGAGGAACTTCTCTAAAGGTCTCTGCAGGTCTCAGAGTCAAGTGTGCTTACCGGTACGTCCTTCTTGTCTTTCCGTACGGGGACACTAGGGGGCATGGTGGACTGTCTCTCTGCTGGACTGTCTCTCTCTCCACCATGTGGAGCCGTGTTCAGCCCGTTACCTACAACAACACCAACAGAGACACAAGTCAGTGTGAGATCACACGGACACTTTGAACACAGAGCTGGTTCTATGAGTAGCATCTAAACTAGACTGGAGACACAGAGGAGCTCAACTGAGACAGACAGAGAGGGAGGAGCAGGAAGAACACTGAGGATCAAATACAGTCGTGAGCCAAGACAGCGGAACGTGACCTGATGAGGATCAATACTGATCAATTCAGACTGGGAGGGTTCTAAAGGTTCTAAATGAGTAAAAACACAGAGCATTGATGTGGTACGGAGTTCACAGTTCTGCTATCGGTACTTGAGACGTCCTCTATCTCTGTATCTCTCTCTCTATTTCTCCGTCTCTCTCTCTATTTCTCCGTCTCTCTCTCCATCTCCCTCTCTATTTCTCCGTCTCTCTCTCTCTATTTCTCCGTCTCTCCCTCTCTCTCTATTTCTCCGTCTCTCTCTCTCTCTATTTCTCCGTCTCTCTCTCTCTCTCTATTTCTCTGTCTCTCTCTCTCTATTTCTCYGTCTCTCTCTCTCTATTTCTCCATCTCTCTATTTCTCTGTCTCTCTTTCTCTGTCTCTCTCTATTTCTCCGTCTCTCTCTCTATTTCTCCATCTCTCTCTCTCTCTATTTCTCCATCTCTCTCTCTATTTCTCTGTCTCTCTCTCTCTCTATTTCTCCGTCTCTCTCTCTATTTCTCCATCTCTCTCTCTCTCTGTCTCTCTCTATTTCTCCATCTCTCTCTCTCTCTCTCTATTTCTCCATCTCTCTCTCTATTTCTCCGTCTCTCTCTCTATTTCTCCATCTCTCTCTCTCTCTCTCTCTCTCTCTCTCTCTCTCTGAGACTGATTATTTTTATAAACGGATGTTTTGATATATCCATTTCCGACTTTTCTCAGATTTTTGATTATTAAAAATAAGTTTTCTTTGAAGGATTCAAGGTAACAGAAAGTGAGTAACTGTTTGATTACTGTTGAGTTACATTTTAGTATTCATACATTTATACATTTTAATCAAAGAGGAGAATGAGAAGCAGAACAGGGCGTCAGGACGATGTTTGCTCCTCGTCCTTCTTCCTCCTAGGAAGCGAGGGGGGGAGGAGGATGGAGGATGGAGGAGGGGGTGGGGGGGGGGGGGGGTGGCAGACTACTAGCTTTTGATTGATTGGCTTAAACAACCAATCACACAAAGAAGAGGACACACACTTATATTGAGCAGGAGCTGATGGGACGGGAGAAGGTGTGAGAGTTATTAACGGACTCATGGGACAGGACGACAGGGTCTGGACACTACCGGTCTACCGAGTGGCTGCTCTTACTCTCTTCCTTTTCCTCCTCTTTCACCTCCTCCTTCAGCACCTCCCACGCCTCCTCCAGCTCCTCCTCTGTGTGAGGCGTGTGGAGCCACTCCCAGAAATGCCTAAAGCTCCCATCATCCTCTGGGGCAGAGCTCTCCAGGGCCGCGTGCTTCGGGCTGTCGTTACCTAAGCTGCTGCGGCGGTGCGGCGGCAGCTTCGGGGGCGGCGGCCTCGGCGGCACGTTGGAGGAGGAGGCGGCGGCGGCGGCGGCCTTGGCGGGGCTCGCCGTGTCCGGGGCCGGACAGCGCTTGATGGTCCCGCCTCCGCCGCCGTCGTCCTCGCTGTGCGATTGGCTGTCGTCGTGTTTCAGATGCTGGGGTTGCTGAGACGAGCAGATCGACTTGGGCTGAAGGGAATAAAACATAATTTTCTCCATAATTCAACATACACCAGATATTCACGTTGCTAAATGACTTGAATCTTTGACTACATTTGTTCATACCTTGGGAGGAAGAGGAGGCGGGACCTTCGGTCTCATGATCGTGCTCGATTTACTGAAGAAAGAGAAGAGAACACGTGAGAGTCAGCATCACGAAACACATAAAACATATTTTAAAAATATGTTTATTAACAACAAAAGTTACACTAAAAACAACAGACAGTTTTCAACAGGTCTCTACTGAGGCTTTGGTTTAACTCGCCATTTAAAGTAATTATCGCTTTGATAATAAAGGACAGATTTCATAAGATCACAAACAGACAAAGGTTTTCTGGATGTCGTATTTTATGGAGTGATCAGACGTTAAACAAAGCCCCGAAAATGACAAATTCAACCAGAGCCTGCCTCTATTTGACACTGAGACAGACATACAGAGTGAGGTGGACACACTAGAGATCAGTAAAAACTACAGATGGAGCGCATTAAGTCTCTGAGATTAGCAGCGCTGATACTGGATAACAGTCATTGTTGCTTCAAGTACTTCAAAAGCTTCTCTAAATGATGCTTATTGTTGTTTGTTAAACAGAATAATACAGACAGCAGAGCAGCGCTGACATTCACAGAGACTTTACGATATGTTTGGCTCATAGACGGCAGATTAATGACCGACTGACAAAAGAACCAATCAGAGCACAACAAAGATCTAAAGACAAACTAGCTGGGAGCCAATCACATGAAAACACAGATGAAAATGAGTCACGGTGATTCAGTTGAATGGAGGTCAGCAGCTGTTTTAACCCCTTAGTGTACAGCTCATCAGTTCACACATGCAGACGTTACAGAGCGTGTTAAGAGCAGAGTGAAGGAGGTGTATTAGCAGCGTGGAGGCTGCTAATACACCTCCACGGTGTTTATTCTTCTTCCATCTGGATGGAAGAAGAATAAAGTGCTAAAGAAAACACTTATGGGTGCAGAAAGCCGGCATTAAAAGAAACTCTGCTGGCCCTAAACTGCAGCAAAGAAATGGAGAAAAAACTTTTTTTAGTGACATCGAGTGAAATAATGAGTTGTTGTGAGAATCAGAAACGCCTCCGACACAGTTTAAAGTACCGGACGAGGTACCGATCCGATATCACGTCATGTTTTATCAGCTTTATTTACGCTTCAGTCTCTACCTGATCCCTACTGAGCATGTGCAGCTCTCAACACAGATGAGAAAGAAGCTTCTTCTATTATCAGCTAATAAGACGTCTCTCTTCTTTCTCGTTGCACATGCTCAGTAGCGACCGGGCAGAGAGTGTAACGTTAGCCAGAGCTAGCAACACGCTAGCACGCAATAAGGAGATATTTTACACTGGAAAAATCTGTTTAACTTGAGACAGGATATACAACGATGACACCAATCATATCAGGTCCTACAAAATAATATTAATATTATTATTATTATTATTTACACAAGTTCTGGTTCAGGTATCAGAATCGGTGTCGGGAAGGAAATAAATGGTATCGAAACATCTAACGCTGCTTGTTTTAAGTCATAAAACATTGTTTAGAACCAGGATCCGTTGCTCGCTCTCTCTCTCTGTGTGTGTGTGTGTGTGTGTGTG
The DNA here is from genome assembly GCF_004355925.1 of Anarrhichthys ocellatus. NCBI lineage: Eukaryota > Metazoa > Chordata > Actinopteri > Perciformes > Anarhichadidae > Anarrhichthys > Anarrhichthys ocellatus. The sequence goes on from NW_022280266.1 coordinate 115,156, forward strand.
TGTGTGTGTGCACGCGCACTAAGCACTACTTTCTGACTGCAGTGGAAAATAAATGAACGCTGTGGTCCGCCGCAGACATTTGGCGTTTGCACAATGAGGGATGAGGCTGGATGCCAAATACACAGTTTAATAGAGGCAGGAGAGGACGGACGGACGGACACACACACACACACACACAGACACACACAGACACACACACAGACACACACACACAGCAAGGAGGCACACAGATGGCGATGCGAGTGGAGAAGGAAACAATACGTCAGCAGATACGACGTTAAGGTCACGAGGATCACTGAAACTAAACCCAGAGCTCACATTTCAGATCAAAAACATCTGAATCCTGCAGAAGTTAATATAATGTAGCTGGGTTAGCATGTAGCTTTAATGCTGTGCAGTTCAGTGGCTTAAGTTACTCACTGTCCCTGTGTATCTATGGAGGTAGAATGTAGAGATAGGTGGAAGATAAACACAAAGCGAGCAGCTTCCAGGTGAGTTTTTGGGGTTGTTGTTAGTAGTTAACGTCACAACGGCACAGAAAACACACAAACACAGGCGGAGTGTGTGATGTGATGTGTGCACAGAAATGAGGCGATGAAACCGAGGCTCTACGACCGGGAGAAAACTTACTGAGTGTGAGTTTCATCATCATCTGCACCATCCTCATCCTCATCATCCCCTAAGTGTGCCACATGGCCCCTGGGAGAGGAGGTGGAGATAGGAGGGACGGGGTAGGAAGAAGAAATAGAGGGGGTTGAGGCAGGGAGGGATTAAGGGAGCAAGCAAAGGAGGTAGGGGATGACAACAGGAGGAGGAGGATAGAGGAAGAAGGGAGATCTGAGTGAATCCACAAACTACCTCTGACCCTTGAACCCTGGGCAGATCTGAAAGGACCGAACGGATCCACAAAATAAAGATGGATCCCGACAAACTCGTTAATAAATCTACACATTAACCTCCAATCGGTCCATTCAACAGAACCACAACCTCCCCGTTCTATAATCTGCTGCTCTGCCGTTCTTCTGATCAGCGTGAAGTTCTCCTCTAATCAAACTCAACACTTCCTGCAGGTGGTTTTCACAGTAAAAGCCCGACAGGAAGAGGAGGAGTCCTGTCATTCTTAATGTGAAGCATCTGCAGTTGTTACATCAACGTCTTCACATCTGTGTCTCTCTGCGTTAAAGTGACACAGAGAGACACAATTAATAGAATATTATTCGCTTTCACAATTTTGGCTTCCCATAAATTATATTAAATTATAAGCTGCATAATTAATCAAAATAATAATTGAACACTAACATCTCTGTATATTAAACATCCTATTTGCACATAACTGCACAGTTCCCTCATTTTAAACAGTATTCTACGTACTTTTTAAAGTATTTTAACTGTAATGTATTTGATCTATATTCATGTGTGTTTGACTGTTGCAGCACTTTGCTTTTACGTTTCATGTCCTCTTTATTATCCGTGTTGTTTGCACCAATCAACAAGGTGAATTCCATGAATGTGTAAATCTACTCGATGATAAATCGTCTTCTGAAGGAAGAAATCTTCTGTGAATGAGGCGAAGCAGCTTTACGTCGATCAAAAGACCAGTAACTTGAATAAAATCAGCATTAATGTTAAAAAGAGAAACGTGATAATGAGAACATTTCCATAACAGGAAATGACGCTCCTTCTTGGAGGTTTTTACCTCTAACTTTACTAAAAAAAACAGCAACTTCTTCAGACTCCACCATTATGTTATTATAAAGTCGGCTTTAGTTTGAGGATTAAGAGTAATAACGAAGCCCGTCTCTCTAAGAATACAGCAAATAAAAAAGTGAATATACTGAACAAACCCATAATTCGATGTAACACACTGATCCTTCTCTTCTATTTAGACTCAGTAAGACTTAGAAATGTACTGTGACAAAACTATAAACTATCAAACAGTTGCTAAACTACCAAAATCTATCAAATCTGGCATTTTGTATACATAAAAAAATGAATCTACTACTCTGCCATCACATCTGTCCTCCAAACGAGACAAAAACTCAAACTAAAGAAACTACTTTTGAACTTTGTTGTCAGAATATAATGAATCAACATGATCTAGATCATATACATGGTAAACATTGATTTTAGCTGCAGCTTTGGCTGTAAACTGTGTGTGTGTGTGTGTGTGTGTGACTGTGTGTGTGTGTTGAAGCCGTGCTCTGCAGGAAGCGCCTATGAAGCGCAGCCTTTCTGCTGATGACATCAAAGCGTGAAGCAAGCCGCAAGAAGGGAAAAATAAAAGCCAGAAGAATCCAAAAAGCAGAGAGCAGCAGCGGCCTGAAGTCGTGGCAGCAGTTTAGTGGCGTGTGATTGGCTCGATTAGTCGTTGACGGTGATTGGCCGATGGGTGGGCGTGGTTAGACCGCCAGCAAATCAAAGAGGCCCTGAGGTGTGACTCACCTCTGATGAAGCTCCTCCTCCACCGATTTCAGGAGACTCCTGTTTGTCAGAGAGAAAAGAACAAAGGTATATATAATATATAATATATATATAATATAGTTATACAACCATGACACAATAACGTTTTAATTTACAGTCGACCAATACTCCTTTTCCCTGAGCAGAGCCTGAAGGTATCATAATGTAACTGAACCTCCGTTGGTTAGCCGTTAGCGGCGCTGCTAACGTTACTAGCTCTCCTCCTGTTGGTTAGCGGTGCTGCTAACGTTACTAGCTCTCCTCCTGTTGGTTTAAACACTGATTGGTTGTTTACAATGAAACGTGATCAGAGATCAGAGACTAGAAACACATGTTCTACTGAGTCAGTACAACTTTATTTACACTCTGATGGTTAACGATGTCATTAATCCGTACGGATAGACAACGGTCCGTTACACTACTACCTGTAACTGAGATGAAAACTAAAGCAGTGGAGAGATGAAGAGTAAAAAGAGAAAGAATTAGACAGGAAGTGACCTACTTGTTTCCTCCCAGTAGACTTGGAGAATCGTGTCCGTACTCCAACTGCAGGTCCTACGAGACAAGCAAGCGACATTAGTGCCATGACTTAATACTTCACCACTAGCTCATGTAAAGTCAGTGCTACTTTATTTGATTTCTCCAGGGACACAAAGGGCTGGAGCTCTAAAACAAGTGAAACCCTGTTCAATAAATCAAATGACTGAAGGGGAATGTTACTAAAAAATTAATATCCAGTTAGAACTCGTCCTAAGATCATTTCACAACTACAATCACACACAGATGAGCACAGTGATCGATTGGCTAATGTGTTCATGTCTATGTAAAAAGATCTGACTCTTGCTGAGTTCACATTGTGGCCTAAATATATATTATAATAAGATGTTCAACAGCAATCCCTCTCGTCTTCATAATTCTGATAAAGAAGATGTTCTGTTTGCTGATGTGTGTCTCTTTCTAACATTAATTCCCGCGGCCGCTGTGTAGGTTTGTTTCCAACCCACAGGATCCAATCCTCTCCAATAACTCCAGAGCGTTGTAAAGTAAAAGTCAACATATATTGATAAAAGATAGATTTAATCATTTACAAAATTCACAATGTGTTTTTATTCAATGAAATGTTCTGCTTCAATCCATATTTGTTGACGTTTAGCCTTTCAAAAACAAAACTGTAGTCAGAAAACTGTTTGTTCTCCCGCTTTACGCACACAAAGGGAGGCCGGAAACTGTATTAACGTGACGGCCCAGCAGCAATCTAACTGCGCCATTACATACAGCAATCTAACAGCGCCATGAATTACAGCAATCTAACAGCGCCA
>NW_022280266.1:118944-119013 GCF_004355925.1 Anarrhichthys ocellatus
GAATTACAGCAATCTAACAGCGCCATGAATTACAGCAATCTAACAGCACCATGAATTACAGCAATCTAA
>NW_022280266.1:119413-124712 GCF_004355925.1 Anarrhichthys ocellatus
ACACACACACACACACACACACACACACACACACACACACACACAGTAAACAAACAAACACACACACACACACACACACACACACGGATGAAAGAGGCCTCGCCGCTCTGGTCGACTAGAGGACGTAAAGAGGTTAGAGAACAGAGAAGCAGTGATGTTCTGAAGAGACACGTTCTGTAGAGAGAAACAAATATCAGGACAGAGAATGTTAAAAGGTTCAGTGTGTGTTTGGTAATGTTGTAAGTAGGAATAGCCTGTGTCCAAAGTGTCCCTCGAGCAAGGCACTGCAGCACTACCAGCAGCTCTAAAACAGAATCTGACCTCCGACCCTCGTCTCTCTGTGTGTGTTAGTCTGTTTCACATTAACTTCACATTTACAGGCAAAATAAGTCAGATTTTCCACAAAATAAATACGTAAAAGTATAGAATCATCTGCACTCTGTCTGGATTTTTCTCTTTTCATTAAATGTTGTTGTTTTCGGGACGTTTCTGGACGTCAAACTGTAAAAAAAAATGTAGCAATCTGCAGGTGCAAGATTGCAAGCATGCTTCCAAGAGGAAGCCACAATGGAGGACACGTTGCCGAAAAACCCCCGCAAATATAGCGAGAGACAAGAGTGAATTTGGGGAGGGGGAGGAGCCAACTTTGACTGTTGTGCAACCAACAAATCCCACTCAAAAGATTCAGTTTGATTGTAATGTTTGTTTGTGTGAATGTGTGTATTGTACCAATGTATCTGAAAACACAACAACAACACTAAGGACTCAACTACAACACCAGTTAGAGAGGCAAGAGGTAGAGAAGAGAAGAAGAAGAGCAACAGCAACAGATGGACGGAGCAGAGTAGATGAACAAAAATACAGAAGAAGCAGCCAAAACAATCAGCAGTCTGGAAAAATGAATAAAATAATAATATAAATATAAAAGAGACAGCAAGGGCTCAGGAAGCAAGAGAGCCAAAAAGGAAAGGACTCGTCCTTCAGAAAGAGAAATATTATGGAGAGTGAGACATGAAGAAGAAGGCATAAGGTTAAAGAGATGATGACAGACTGAAAATAAAAAGAGTAGACAGGGAGAGGACGAGAGAGAGACAGATAGAAGGAGTACTACCAGATTAGATCTCGCGGTATAGTAGAGCTCCTCAACACAGTCCAGATAGGGCTCAGATTCACACTGGTCAGCAAGACAGAGCGAGAGAGACCTCAGTTAATACATTAACCTGGACTGATGGAGGGAACGGGGGAGGAACGGAGACACTGATGCAAAAGAGAGAGAGAGAGAGAAGATGGATTTAAGGCCAAAAAATGGGCATCGGACAGTCCGTGAATCAGCGAGACGGAGAAGGAGGGAATATTAATCCGAGGAGAAGAGGAACAGATCGAGGGAGGGAGGAAACTGGGGTTGGATGAGAGTTTAAAAATCTGAAAAACTGAGGAGAAACATTAATAAATGGCATTAATATATATTATTGGTGCTAATTGAAGCTTAAACAATAGCCTCCTTTAGTGAACAAATGAGGGATGCAGGGATGACGTAGTTCTTTTTAATTATTGCAGAAAATGATCTTGTCTACGATACTTAAACGTTTCGTTCATCAAGGTAATCTTCTCATATGAAAACCACTTTTATGATGTTTGAAGTGTAAAGTAAGAAGCTAACGTTAGCCTATAAAGGAACTCCACCACGGTCACATGACTTCACGTCTCCACTGAGAGAAAGGAGGACTGGTGTTACGTTGAAGACACGTAGAAGGCATATTTTATATCAGAGAACTAATCGTTAAAATCTCTTCATCTGGTGTGAAACACAGACCTTAGTCCAGGTTCCTGATTGTTCTCTTGACACCATCTGTGTAAAGATGCCACAAAATGCTGCTGTTACGTTATTGATATCCGACAATACTATTGATTTTTAAAGGCTACATATAGCACTGTGATCCTGAACGGACGGCTCTTAGAGAAGCAAAAACCACATTAGTCAGCAGACAGAGAGAGACCCCATGTGATCGTATTACTTTCAAGGACGAGTGGGTGAATGGATATGAACCGACCGTTTCATAACATGACCCTAACCTGATGGACAGATTGATTTAGGATCAGGACATAAGAGGGAGTTCAAAGTGCAAAGGAAGGACAGAACAAGGTGTGAGGGAGAGGAGGACTTTAACAAGACGCTGTGATGGAGAATGAACCGGCACCATCCCATTATTCAACAAGCAGCAAAGTGATATACACCAGCAGAACCAGCTTTAGCTTATAGGAAATCACACGTGATATTCAGCTACGCCTCAACCGACACACGATAACCAATGAGTGACGTCAGGACGACTACGTCTGCTTCTTATAGACGGTCTGTGGTTTTTAGACGCTCCTTATGCATCTAAACTCTCTTCTTTCTCTCTTCTTCGCTCCAGCATCCAGTGGGACCAGCATGTTCTGGTTCACAAAGGTTTCCTCTTCATTGGGACAAGGCTATTGATTCTCTCCACAGGAGTGCAGCTAGAAAGCTTCCTGATCAGCTGATGTCATCCACTACCCCTAAAAGACTCTCTGACGTAGATCAGGACATCCCTACATGGAAGAGGTAATCTATGTGGATGGGATTGGTGGAATTGGTTCAACACAGATTGAGAACATGGATCGGTGAGGACACACACGCACACAAACATACGTCTCGGCTGATTAACTCACCGGTTCATGGTGAGGCTCCGTCTCCTTCCTCAGCGGAGGGTCGAACTTCACTTGACCAACTGAGGGAGAGACAAAGCAGAGGGTTGTTATGGAGCTTTCTGCGTCAACGTGAGATTTGTTCACGCTTGATTTTGTGCGTGACCTCACAGTTAATCTCCGACAGCGTCTTTCCCTCTCTGGCGCTCCTGCTGGTGGAGCGGATCCGATGAGGAACGGAGACCGGAGACTATCGGAGGAGGAGAAAGACACACACAGAGAGTCAGACGGCTGTTCAACCTGAGACGATTACAGAGAAACACGATCCCTCTGCTATCTCCTGTGGGTGGGATCTGATGACACAGCAAAACAGCCAGCAGCACTCTGCAACCAGACAACCAAAAACACAGCAACGCAGTCGACAGGGACACACAGACCTTCTCTGGCAACGACGGCAACGAGTCCCTGAAAAGGGAGACCGCCATGCAGGACCCGGGTCTCATGTTAATGGAGGTGACCCATGTGGGACATCCAGCTGAGCTGCAGTCCAAACCAGGCCGTGTCAATTAGAAGACATTGATCCTCGTGTAAGAACCGTACAAACTGATTTTTATAGTTTGACTTTTAGGAGTCATGTGCAGTTATTCTGCTGTTATCCAAGCTGTTGTTTTTCACCAAAGGATTGTAGATTTCATGACTTTGAAGCATTTTTGAGATGGATAAACCCCGTTTATAAATGACACATAATAATTATGTCAACATTGTGATTATGTTTGAATTAAAGGCCGACATAATTCTAAATGTATTCCTACAACTTAACGATATCACCATTCATTTAAATGAACAATTGATGCTGTTGTATAACAATAACTCGTTATTTGTCCTCCTTCCTTGTCTCTTAATTCTGCTGCTGACGCTGTTAATAAATATATCTTTTTGTGCTCATTTACAGAATGAATACTCATTTACACACACGTCATTCATCACGTTTACGCTGGTGCTTTAAACAGTTATCCGAAGTTCAGAGCGTTTAAACTTGATGAGATGAGAATATCTAAATGTTCATGCATGAGCTCCGTTTAGTTAAACATTAAACTGCTCATTCACAAGTCAAACCACAGCACGCTGCACACTCTGTGTTCAGACTCTACTGGACCTCAAGTCTCCAGTATTTCATCTTAAGAAGCTAAACAACAACACAGCAAACCTCAAACCATGCTTTAAAGCTCCTGAAGGAGACAAACCAAGACTCATTGGTAGCACAGATCCACTAAGAGACCACCTCTTCTATATGAAGATCATCATCAATAACACACACGTTAGTACAAACGGGAGATGAAGATGGCTTCCATAAGCGTCATATTTAAACAGTCTGTACCCTGAGATGTTGAATTCATTTAGGTGGAAGTATTTGGTACCTTAGTGTACCTCAGCATAAATCTGAATGTATTCCTGATCACACTATATTTGGGCACATGGTGGCTGTTTTTAATCTCTATATATTTCATTATATTTTAAGAAGATTTATGTCCCCAAAGACTAAATAAAGACAACGGCTGCATCTCTCTAACTACACAGAGCACACTCAACTATTTGGTATTTATGAACTCATTAAGTTATATATCAAAGATATGCACATATACATATATATATATATATATATTATTCCACATTTTTCGAATATACTGACTTTGACTTTTGAGAAGTGAGATTTTTCACGTGATCTAAAAATGTCAAAGTTCTACTGTTATAGATATATTAGATACTAATAAATACTATATATATATATACTGCTTATTATACTATAATATATTTGATACATTCCGAGACTTCAGACCAATCAGAACCAGTGTTGTGACGTTTTACCAAATCACACTAAATAAACGGTTTCAGATGCATTATTCTAAAGGAGGCGATGATGTCACACTCTGGTAGCCATCTTCATCTTGACGAGCGATGCTGATGATTATATATGATGATGATATATGATCCATGAGAACACCAGCAGACCCTGAAGTGAACGGTTTGTGTTAGAGACGACATCACGGCACCACAGACTGGTACCTTCCTACGGGCCGCGAAACGGGGCGCACGCCGAGCACCGGGGCTTATGGGTAGGAAATGACCCCTGTACTTAAACTGAGGAGGGGGTAGAGGAAGGGGACAAGGAGACAGGAGAAAGGGGGAGAAAGAAGGAGAAGAGAAAGAGGAAGCGCTACAAGAAGGAAGAGGAAGAAGGGAGGAGACAAGAGGAGGATGAAGGAAAGGAAAGAAGGACAAAAGCAGAAAGATGAGTCACATGTGCCAGAGGTTGAATGAGGAGAAAGAAGTGCACGATTAGGAGGGATGGAAAGGAAGCGAGATCGTCCTCCGTCGACCCCGTGACTCACAGACCTGAGAAGGTGAAAGGTTACCTCTGGTTCCGGGTCGTCGTCGTCAAAGTCGTTGTAGGTGCTGTGGTCCGGGTTGTTGGATTTGTCGAGCAGCTCGATCGCCAACGTCCTGCTGAGAGGCTGAGACACGAAAGGGTGCTGGGAGACGAGAGAGGGGGGAGAGAGAGAGAGACAGAGAGAGAGGGAGAGAGAGAGGGGGAGACAGGGAGAGAGAGAGAGAGAGAGAGAGAGAGAGAGAG
>NW_022280266.1:124722-132029 GCF_004355925.1 Anarrhichthys ocellatus
GAGAGAGAGAGAGAGAGAGAGAGAGAGAGAGAGGGAGAGAGAGACAGAGAGAGAGAGGGAGAGAGAGGGGGAGACAGGGAGAGAGAGAGAGAGGGAGAGAGAGAGAGAGGGAGAGAGAGAGACAGTGTTATTCTAGATCATCATTCTAGCGTCTCACGCTGGGACAGACGTTTTAGTTTTATTTGATCGACAGATAAATAGACTCACTGCTCATCAGTCTTACACACCTGTCCCACCAGAATTAGTGCATTTATTTAGAAATATGGGATAAAACACTTTTGTCTGGTGTGTTGCGTTCAGCGTCTCAGACGTGTCAGATAACAGGTTCAGTAAACGTAGCGTAGCGTAGTACTTCTGTTTGTATCTGTTACTTATTCAGTCTCTTTTTAAACTTTACTGACTGAAGCCCTTTACCTGCTGAACAAAAAACACTCTTTAACATCCGGCCTTTGTCCTCAGGTATATGACCAATTATTATAAGATATTTTAATTTAACTTATTAATGTACAAACATATAATTCCTATGATGTCTTTAAAGCCTCCAGACAACTTTTTAGACGTCATTTTTCCTCGCTGACCATCTCTTTTAGTCTTTCCACTGTTCCAACAATCACCAGCTCTGTTTGAGTTTTAAATGTAGTAAAGAAGAAGTTTGATGCAATAAAGAAGTAACAGCTGTTACGTTTACTCTGCTTACCAACGCTGTTTCCTTAATAATTATAAATATGTTCTCACCTGCAGCAGCTTCTCAGCCGTCGGCCTCTTCTTTGTGTTCTTGGTGAGCGACAGTTTGACAAAATGGTGGAAGTTATTTGTCCTGTCGTCCAGAGAGAGAGAATAAAGAGAGAGAGAGAGAGAGAGAGAGAGAGAGAGAGGGAGAGAGAGAGAGAGGGTGTGATTAAAAACTGTGTGATCTCACGCAGAGACATAGAAGCCCTTCACTGGTCTCTTACCATTTGACTTTATCTTTCAACTTAGGAGGCTGGAAATTACTCTTGGTCATTAAGAAGAGAGCCCTGAGGAGGAAGAGGAGAGATGAAGAGTAAACCTGGAGTCTTTAGAGCAGAACACTGACCACGAACCACATAGTTATAACGACAAGAGACAGCTGGAGGTCTCTCTGTGTATATAAATATAGATATATAGATTTATATTTATACATTCTGAGAAATCAGTGTTTTAAACACGTCTGTTTCAAAAGAGTTAAATCTCCTTATCATCCTCACATTGAATGCATGTCTCCACTCAGCTATCATCACTCTATCACAGTCCAAACAGGTATTATACGCACACACACACACACACACACACACACACCTCATGGGGTGCAGGTCGAACATGGGAGGCTGTAGTTCAGCCAGCTCTATTGCTGTGATGCCCACAGCCCAGATGTCACACAGCTGGTTGTAACCTCCTTTCCTCTCTACTGCTGCTACCTCAGGAGCCATCCTATGAGAGAGGAGGAAGAGGAGGAGGAGGAAAACAACCAATAAGGTTAATTAAACAGCATTTCTCTCCTGCTCCAGCTGCTTAAAACACATCAGATAACACAACATATGATGCAGCTCATTAGACAGATTCCTTCACACTGTCTGACGTAAGAGAAGTTATTGAATATATTTTTGCTTGCCTCTCTGCTGACCCGGTCTTATTGTTATAATTAATATTATATGACTAATATATGAAAACAAGTCATTATATTATCACCATTAGGATATTGATGTTGAGGCATATATTGATTTATTTACTCATAATTTCATTACCTACGTCATCGTAACGGCTCTATAATGTCGTCTTTACCTCTGTCTTACATGTTTATGTCAACGTATCTAAATCATTTTTGTCACATTGCTTCACCAATAAAAACAAGATAAAAATCTACCAATCCAGAACATCTTTACGGACATTAAAGCTGATACATCTGCTCTAACTTCATGCTTCATGCTGGAGGAGAAAAACAAACTCAACGAACCAGTACGGAGTTCCAATGAAGGACTTCCTCTTGGCCAGAGTCGCTGTGATCTGAGCCGACACACCGAAGTCAGCTGTGGAGAGGAGAGGGGGGAGAGAGGGAGAAGAAGAAGAAGAAGAAGAAGAAGAATAGAGAGAGAGAGGGACAAGGAATGAAGACGAAGAAGAATAGAGAGAGAGAGAGGGAGAGGGAGAAGGAATGAAGAAGAAGAAGAATAGAGAGAGAGAGAGAGAAGGAATGTGATGAGTGATGGAGGAGGAGCAGCGGGTCAGTAAATGATTATTATTATTATTATTATTATAATATATATATATATATATATATATATATATATATTTATTCAGAACCACTCACCTAGCTTAACGTAGCCGTTGTCTGTCAGGAGGATGTTGGCTCCCTGTCACAGGAACAATTAAAATAATTAAATAAATTCATGGCTGAATGTTTGTGCTTTAATTCTTTGACTTTGATTAATAATCACTCGATTACCTTCATTATCAATGATAATTAATGATTAACAGAATTTGTCTCCGCAACACGTCGCTTCACACACATGTGGTGGACAAAATAATGGAAACAGCAGTAAAGTAATCCAACACAACGAGCCTGAAATAAACACGTTACAGGTGTTGCTGTAACAGTGTGGAGGGTTTCAACTGAACTACGCGCTTCTTCCTTCAAACAGGAAGTTACAATCGAACGGTTGCATTCAGCTTTCTCCAAACTCACCTTGATGTCTCTGTGCATTTTGCCTTTATTGTGAAGGTAGTATAAACCCTGCAAACACAAGCACACAGCAGCTGCAGGTCAGTGACACAAGAACATCACACAACAGAATAAAGACGTCTGTCTTCACCAGAAGCAACAGTTGGTTCAATGAAAATCAGACGCTTGAGAGACGTTTGGCTTTAATCTCTGATAGCCGACACGTTGCAGTGCTTCCTGTTACTTAATGCAGCTGTGGTTCTTTAAGGGAATGATTCCAGTTTGGTCTCAACATTTGTTTTACGTCTGATTTATGTTCTGCTCACAGAGCTAAATAACAGAGCGAACAGCTTACCTGCAGGGTCTCCCGGGACATGTAGGCTATCTGAGACTCTGACAGCGGCCCGGTTACTGGAGGAGAGAGATGGAGTCAAGAGTCAAAACTAACAGCACTGTTATTATGTGTGAGTGTGTGTGTGTGTGTGTGTGTGTTCTTCTTACCGTGGTAGATATCCTGCAGAGAGCCTCCTCCACAGTACTCCATACTGATCCATAACTTATCTCTCCTGCACACACACAACAGACAAGCTGTCAGCACAACTACACACACACACACACACACACACACACACACACACATACACACACACACTCACACACACACACACACACACACACTTACTTACCGGAGATAACTGCCAAAATAGGCCACAATGTTGGAGTGTTTACAATCCTTCATCATTATGATCTCCTGCTGGACGACAGCAAAGTCCTCACCTGGAGGGAACACACACACACACACACACACACACACACACACACACACACACAATTATCATTTTATTTATATAGCGTTGAATCATAACAGAAGTCAGCTCAATACATTTTCCTCACAGCAGGTCTCGACCGTTACTCTATAATATTATCATAGAAATAATCGGGTCTGTTAATAATTGGTGAATAAACATTATTATTATTATTTAACAAGAAACAGAGAAGAGAAGTCTTGGCTTTGTGTCTCAATAATAGAGAGCAGCAGAGCGGGTTTCAACCTGTGATTTTTAAATACCACACTTGAAGAACTCGATTATTTAGCGACAACGTGATGAAACATTTCCACATTTTAGTTTTCCTCTCGTTCATAGAGGAGCAGAAGATGGAAACCAGCAGCTAAGAGTGGAAGAAAGGAGTCTGATGACGGGAAAAAGAAGGGGAGAAAAAAGAGGAGAGGAAGGTTGATACGAGGAACAGAGAGAATATCAAGATGAGATAACTCACCCGGTTCCAGTTTGATGACTTTGATAGCAGCCAGCTCTCCTGTGTTTACGTTACGAGCCTGAAGGGAGGAGAGGAGAGGGAGAGAGGGAGAGAGAGAGGGGGAGAGAGAGAGAAAGAGAGAGTGTGTCAGGAACATTCTGTTGTTCATGCAACTTTAATGTAGAGCTCTGATATTAAGGACAGACGGACGGACAGAGTGGAGCTTCTTGCTCTCGCTCAGCGGTCACCAGGACACAGGTTTGTCCTTTACATGTTTAGGAAATCTGAAGATCCGGCAAAGACGGTGAACGTGCGTCATTCTGTCATGAGCGCTGAAAAGGCTTCATCATTCTTCATGTTGTTGGGAACCAGTTCAGCAAAGTTAAAAATCCCAGAATTCACATACACAGAGGAGGCGGAGGAACGCGGTGCTTCCTGTATTCCTGAAGAGCCGATACTTGTGGAGCAGCAGCAGGTTTTTTTTTTGCAGATTTTCTATAAATAGTTGAGCCGTGTTTACATTTAGCAGCAGAGCTGAGAGGAGAGGACGTCATTATGAAATATTCATGAGAGGAGAGGACGTCATTATGAAATATTCATGAGAGGAGAGGACGTCATTATGAAATATTCATGAGGAGAGGACGTCATTATGAAATATTCATGAGAGGAGAGGACGTCATTATGAAATATTCATGAGAGGAGAGACTGAAAGAGAAGAGACGTGAAGGGCTTCTTTCAGGACAAAGAATGAGGAAGCATGAGTGTGTCGTTGCAGAATTGTGTGTGTGTGTGTCGTTAGAGAAGTGTGTGTGTGTGTGTGTGTGTCGTTAGAGAAGTGTGTGTGTGTGTGTGTCGTTGCAGAAGTGTGTGTGTGGCTTTTGATCACTAGTCAGGTTTTTATACATTTTATGTGAAAATGTCGAACACACTCGATGTTACGCATCTTGTTCTACGTGGGACGTAGTTAATGACTTTATTACAAACATTGACTGTAAATCGTCGTGTGAAACAAAATGAACAAATATTAAATAATGAATACATATAATGTTAACTTAAAGAAGATATAAATACTGCCTATGAACTGTAGTCTAGAGAAAACTTGATTTCAGTAAATAATTAGAGTCAAACTAAATAATAAATACATTTCTGACTCGATGCCACATCACAAACTTCCTGTTTCCATGGACCGATTTTACTTCAAAATAAAAGCAGACCACCTAACAGTTCAGATTAGTTTAGTAGACTGATCACACTGTATGCTCAAAGGGTTAAATAACAGTATGAAAATATTTAGGTATATATCTTATATCACAGCATGACCTAAACATATCAATAATTATTATTTATAAGCCACATCACTCAGCCCTAATGAGTCATCTTGATGTGACCGTTTCTATTCTCAGTTGTTTTCACTCAACTTATCTCCATAGAAACAGGACTTCACTTATAATAAATCATAAGTTCATTCAAATCTTCGTGGCCGATATATAAATATATATGTTTAAAGTCTGACTTTCTTCCCAGCATGCACAAACATTTTTGTAATTGTTCTTAAATGGAAACTTCTGTTCCCGATCAGCTGTTTCCCGGATATATATATTTATATTGTCTTCGTCTCCAGGCAACATTAAAAACATGGCCGACACTCGCTGACATGGAAGAACTATGACCACGAAGAGCTCTCTCTGTTTGTTCTCTCCTAGACTCCTTCTTCTTCTACTGTTTACTAGATTACAGTCAGAAGCCCAACTTCTGCTCAAAGTACGTAACACAGCTCATTCACTCCCAAACCACTCGATGGAAATGTGGATTTATCTTTTGCACGTCAAGGCCTAAACCGAATGTGTGTGTGCGTCACACACTCAGCATATGGTCCGCTCAGTTGAGCGTCGGTGTGGCATTTCACTCTCTCCTCTGTGACCGTGATAATCAGAGCTCAGCTTGAGCTGTGAACCTGCAGCGAGTGCAGGAAACAAGGAGGAGACGAGGTCTTCACTGATGTTCATGTTCTTCCTGTGTGAATGTATATGAGCTGGAAGCTAAGCTAACCCAGCTAGCACCTGGAGCTACTCCACTACCCATCATGCTCCTGGCTGTCACACTTCTCTGATCTTTAACATAACCGATGTATTAGTTCATGCACTAAGTCCTTCTGCTGGTTTCCTTCACCCTTATTGACATAATGACACGTACTGACGTGCATCACACGACATTTAACTATGTTATTATCATGTAAAAACATTCTGTACTACAAACCTTTTGGTTAAAATAGGCACAACTCTGCAGATTGGCCTCAGTGTTAACAGCTTAACCATTAACAACAACACATGGCCTCAGGAGGGGAACAGGTGTTTAATTATCACACCTGTCTTTCAACTAAATAACCAGTCACTCAAGCAAAAAACACACACACACACTTCCATTTTCTTCACTGCAAATTCATCCACCAGAGGAGTCATTTCATCCTTTAGTACTGAAACCCTTTCATCCAGGTTGAGATCTTGATCTCATCACCGACTCTTTCAAATGTTCTGACAGTTCAACACATCTTCAGACAAATGTTCTGATATCTTAACAAAAGTTACTCCTCAATTCTCGTGCGTTTTACTACGAAAGTCCAACAATTTCCCCTCTTTACGTGAATTCAGTATTTTCAAAATAAACTTCCGTCTTCACAGGAAACTCAAGTTAGGTTTAGGAAACAAAACTACTGAGTTAGGTCTAAGAAAAGATTGTTGTTTTGGTTAAAATAACGAGAGAAGTGTTGCTGCTACGAAAGCTGGATGAGACCAGGCGGATTATTTTGGGAACATTCTTGAAAGAAGGTTGAAGTTTGTGTTTCAACTCTTAAGTTGTTCCAAAGTTACATGTTTGACGAGATGAGCTGTGACCTGTATTTAGTGCGAGCCTGTGAAGTGACATAACACACACTTCACACTCTCACACACACACATGCGCGTACAAACACAAAAAACTTGTATTTTCACATCAACTAAAGGATAGTACAAACAAATACCATGAACATTCATGCCATCATTGATCGATCATGACAATGTTTCCTCAGATGGTATTAAACTAAATATTTAGTCCCAGCAGGTTCTTACACTCCGTACTCTCCGTCTCATGAACACACACTCTCAGAATAGGACTTGACCCGTTCAGACGTAGGACCACCAAGGCGCTGATAAAAAAACAAGCCTGAAAGACGTAATCCCTGCATGGTTACTTAGTGATGAGCCAGCTGTTAAGTGACATATAGCTCTCGTCATTGTATAGTAAAGTGGCCAGTATTAAAACGCTCAAAAACTCCAACTAGAACCGATGCTTCAAGTGTTAAAGCTGCATTCTCTCTAGTGTCCAGCAGGGGGCGACT
>NW_022280267.1:0-159 GCF_004355925.1 Anarrhichthys ocellatus
CTACAGGTGTAGATTGACCAACAATAAACTACAGGTGTAGATTGACCAACAATAAACTACAGGTGTAGATTGGCCAACAATAAGCTACAGGTGTAGATTGGCCAACAATAAGCTACAGGTGTAGATTGACCAACAATAAACTACTGGTGTAGATTGACC
>NW_022280267.1:169-22834 GCF_004355925.1 Anarrhichthys ocellatus
TGTAGATTGACCAACAATAAACTACTGGTGTAGATTGACCAACAATACGCTACAGGTGTAGATTGACTAACAATACGCTACAGGTGTAGCGTGATCAATAATAAGCTACAGGTGTAGATTGATAATCACTTACCTCTTTGGGAGTTGTAGTTTACATTTGCATAGACAGGGTAGAGGAGGTTCTCCTGCTCACTGTGGAGCTTTCTGGCTCTGAGAACATCACGAACACACTGATGGAGGTACGCATACTGACACTGAGGAGGTGGAAGAGAAACTACGTTACATTAACGTAACGTGACGTAATGTAATGTAATGTAACGGGACGTAACATAATATAGTATAGTGTATAAATTAACGTAACATTATATAATATAATGTAACATAACATAGTATCGTATGGTATATACTGTATATTACATAACGTAACATAACATAGCATAATACAATATAACATAACATAACAACATAATATAATGTAACATAACATAAAATAGTATATTATATATATTACGTAACATAACATAACATTACATAGTATAGTATAGTATATATATTTCGTAACATAACATAACATAATACAATACAACATAACATAACATAATATAGTATAGTATACTGTATATTACGTAACGTAACGTAACATAGTATAGTATATATATTATGTCACATAACATAACATAACATAGTATAGTATAGTATATATACGTATTATGTAACATAACATAACATAATATAACATAGTATAGTATATATATTACGTAACATAACATAACATAGTATAGTATAGTATATATACGTATTATGTAACATAATATAACATAACATAGTATAGTATAGTATATATATTACGTAACATAACATGMCATAGTATAGTATAGTATATAGTATATTATGTAACATAACATAACATACTATAGTATAGTATAGTGTATATATATATATTACGTAACATAACATAACATAGTATAGTATAGTATATATATTACGTAACATAACATGACAAAGTATAGTATAGTATACTGTATATTACGTAACGTAACATAACATAACATAACATAGTATAGTATATTACGTAACATAACATAACATTATATAACATAATATAACACCTCACCTCGGTCTGCACCATGTGTGACCGGTGAAGTCTCAGGTCAAAGACGGAGCCGTAGATATCGAGCACGTCTTTGGTGTCCAGCTGCTGCAGCACTCGATCCAGAACGATGAAGGTTCCTGTACGACCCACTCCGGCACTGACATACACACCAAACTCCATTAAAAAACACTGAATTCAACAGATCAACACATAATGAACAGGGCCCTTTCCTCGTACGTGGCTAACTGAGTTAGCCGGATACTTTTCAGGATAAGATGACGTAGATCAGGCTTTTCGGTTCCACGAAGCAAGTTTGGCAAAATCACCATGGCAACACATCCATAAGCTTGAAGCTGCTCCAGCGCAGGCTAACTGAAGGTAGCTGGATAAACTGCCACTCCCCCGGAAAACATGGCAGCTCCTGTCATATACGGTAGTCTAATGCGCTTGCGCATATACCGGGGGTTATACGGGAGTTCCAGAAATGCATGTAAAGTGAGACACACGGTGATCCATTAAAGCAGCTGAGCAAACTAAGAAGCCTCTATTGCATTAATGTACAGCTCCCTTCCTCAGAGATCCACTGATGAAGGAGGATATTAGTTAGATTAGCGTTTTATAGGGAGAGAGTTCTTCCACATCGCCAAGATCCGTTATCACATCACGATGACTTCCTATACGAGCGCTATCCATTCTGCCCACAAGGAATCATTTATTTACAGACCTTCTGGAGCATACATTGAACACCACACGCTGCAGCCGAGCACTGATGTCTCACACACTGGATGCAGCCTTGAGCTGTTCTGCGAGTGGTACATTGTTGTACAGTGTCGGCGATGCGGAGAACATGGGGAAAGCCGCTGCATGCCGTGCTGTTGGTAAAGTTTATTAGGCGCTTAATAAACTCATGGATGTGTTCATTACATCACCATGGCACATATTGTACTGACTCAGCATTCTGAGTAATGTGTGTGTGTTAGTGTTTACTTGCTCCCATGTCCTCTTGATGGCTGCGTTGCATACATGAGGGTTAAAGCACTCATAATGATATGACAGTGTTATTAGTACACCAGCATATCATTACTGTAGAACATGATGAAGGTGGACTCATGATAAGAACAGAGAGAATCACACACTATTGATCTTCACTACTTCAATTGATTGAATGTCTGATGATGAATAATACACACATACATACTGATCCGCCCATACACAGATTTACACACACATATTCAAACTGCTAGTTCTATATGGTAATCTACACATACATGTACTGTATATACACATACATATAGTACATGATACATGAGGGCATATAGTACATATATCCTCATATTAATGAGTCCATCCATCCATCCATTTTCCTCCTCTTATCCGGGGTCGGGTCGCGGTGGCAGCAGGCCAAGCAGGCTGACCCAGACCTCCCTCTCACCGGCAACATGTTCCAGCTCATTCTGGGGGATCCCGAGGCCTTCCCAGGCCAGCTGGGAGATGTAATCTCTCCAGCGTGTTCTGGGTCTTCCCCGGGGTCTCTTCCCAGTTGGACTTGCCTGGAAAACCTCCAGTGGGAGGCGTCCAGGAGGCATCCTAATTAGATGCCCGAACCACCTCAGCTGACTCCTTTCGACGCGAAGGAGTAGCGGCTCGACTCCAAGCTCCCTCCTGATGACCGAGCTCCTTACCCTATCTCTAAGGCTGAGCCCGGCCTCCCTACGGAGGAAGCTCATTTCGGCCGCTTGTAGCCGCGACCTTGTCCTTTCGGTCACGACCCAGAGTTCGTGACCATAGGTGAGGGTAGGAACGTAGACCGAGTGGTAAATTGAGAGCTTTGCCTTCCGGCTCAGCTCCCTCTTCACCAAGACGGTCCGGTGCAGCGCCTGCTTTACTGCTGCAGCCGCACCGATCCGCCTGTCGATCTCCCGCTCCATCTTACCCTCACTCGTGAACAAGACCCCGAGATACTTAAACTCCTTCGCTTGAGGTAGGCACTCCGTCCCCACCTGGAAGGAGCAATCCACCGGTTTCCGGCAGAGAACCATGGCCTCGGATTTGGAGGTGCTAACTCTCATCCCCGCCGCTTCACACTCGGCTACAAACCGCCCCAGTGAATGCTGGAGGTCATGATCCGAGGAGGCTAACAGGACCACATCATCTGCAAACAGCAGAAAGGCGATCCCGAGACCCCCGAACCTGACATTCTCCGCCCTGAGGCTGCGCCTAGATATCCTGTCCATGAAAGTCACGAACAGGACCGGTGACAAAGGGCAGCCCTGGCGGAGGCCAACACCCACCGGGAACGTGTCTGACTTATTACTGAGAATGCGGACACAGCTCCTACTGCAGTCGTACAGAGACCGGATCGCCCGTTGTAACGGGTCCGGCACCCCATACTCCCGCAGCACCCCCCACAAGAACCCCCGAGGGACCCGGTCGAAAGCCTTCTCCAAGTCCACAAAGCACATGTAGACTGGTTGGGCAAACTCCCAGAACCCCTCCAGTAGTCTTGCGAGGGTTTCCACGGCCGGGACGGAATCCGCACTGCTCCTCTTGAATCCGAGGTTCGACAAGTGGTCGGAGCCTCCTTTCCAGCACCCTGGCATAAGCCTTCCCCGGGAGGCTGAGTAGTGTGATACCCCGGTAATGCGAGCACACTCTCCGGTCCCCCTTTTTGAAGATGGGAACCACCACTCTGGTCTGCCATTCCATGGGCACTGATCCCGACCCCCATGCGACATTGAAGAGGCGTGTCACCCAGGACAGCCCAACTATGTCTAGTGCTTTCAGCATCTCAGGGTGGATCTCATCCACCCCAGGCGCCTTGCCACCAAGGAGCTTTTTAACTACCTCAGCGACCTCTGCCAGGGATATGGGTGAGCCTCCCCCTAGGTCCTCAGGCGCTGCCTCCTCTGCAGAGGACATGTTGGTCGGGTTTAGGAGTTCCTCAAAGTGCTCTTTCCACCGCCCGCCGATGTCCCCCGTCCGGGTTAGCAGTTCCCCCCCCTGCTGAGAACAGCCTAGGGTAAGCCCTGCTTTCCCTTCCTGAGCCGTCGGATGGTTTGCCAGAACCTCCTTGAGGCCAACCGAAAGTCCTTCTCCATGGTCTCCCCAAACTCCTCCCATGCCCGAGTTTTAGCATTCGCAACCACCGCAGCTGCAGCCCTCCTGGCCTGCCGGTACCTGTCAGCTGCTTCAGGAGACCCCTGGGCCAACCAGGCCTTGAAGGTCTCCTTCTTCAACTTGACGGCTTCCCTCACCTCCGGTGTCCACCACCGGGTTCTCGGGTTGCCGCCACGACAGGCACCGATGACCTTCCGGCCACAGCTCCTAGCGGCCGCGTCCACAATAGAGGCTTTGAACATGGTCCATTCGGATTCCGTGTCCCCAACCTCCCTCGGGATGTGTGAGAAGTTCTTCCGGAGGTGGGAGTTAAAGACCTCCCGGACAGGGTCCTCCGCCAGACGTTCCCAGTTCACCCTCACTACACGTTTGGGCTTGCCGGGTCTTTCCAACCGGTTCCCCTGCCATCTGATCCAACTCACCACCAGGTGGTGATCAGTTGACAGCTCTGCTCCTCTCTTCACCCGAGTGTCCAAGACATACGGCCGCAAATCAAATGATACGATTACAAAGTCGATCATTGATCTCCTGCCTAAGGTGTTCTGGTACCAGGTACACTTATGAGCCACCTTATGTTCGAACATAGTGTTCGTTATGGCCAAACCATGTCAGTTAGATCCTCTTTGGGCTTGTTTTTATCTACTTATTCTGAAAGAGTTGAGATCATTATTTTCGCTATAGATCTCATTGGATGATGCATTCATTAAGCCTACTGCCAGCAGGCACATTTAAAGACATATAATCTGATTGATTGGGGTGATGATCATTAAAATGAGCCGATACATTTCCCAACACTTACGCATTTAACTTGTCTGAGATATTTTGCCATGCTTCTTTTCCAGCCCTCGCAGCGGTGGCAGTGTTAGATTTTGCCGTGATTATGGTCTTGCATTCCTCATATGCGTTCATGATCATCTCCTGCTCGTCAGCGGAGAACAAAGAGGCTCTTTCTTTGAATTTATTTGCCATTGTACTGTTAGAAAATCATGGTTTCGGTGATCGACGCTTCCCCCTTTTGAAACAGGACGGGCACGTGCAATTATCCTGATCCTGATCGTCTGGTTCGAATGAACGAGACTGTTTGAGAGCGGATCAGCCTTTGAGAAACCGAGATAGCCTGACATCAATCATCCGGTTAATTTAAGCTGCTAATAGGACATTTGATCGACTTAGTTGAACCACGTACGAGGAACGGGGCCCTGGACTGTGTCTCATGAGAGGCGTCGTTGGGTAATGGGGGGGGATGTTTGAAGTTTGGGGGTGAAGGGTTTTAGGGTTCGTCACAGCTGGTTGCCTTGTTATGAACAGACCAGGACAGATAGTGTAAAAGTGCACCGGGTTTGTGTCCCTGTTACGTACCTGCAGTGGACCACGGTGGGTCCAGATCCAGGACTTCTGTTGACGTAGTCCCGCACAGTCCGGACGAACTGGATTAGGGACTGCGTGGTCTCTGGGACTCCGTGATCCGGCCACACCGTGTAGTGGAACTGACGCACCAGCCGAGTGAAGCTCAGCTGCTCCTCCTGACACACACACACACACACACACATGCACACAAAAAACACCATCTAAATAATAAACATTAGCTAATTAATAAAACATTACCTAAATACTAAAACATCAGCTGATTCTTTAAAATAACGTACGCTGCAGATGCTGAACTCTCGTATGGTCCACTCAGGAAGAACCGACTCTGACAACATCTGGACGATCTGGTCTCCGTAGTATAGAGGGTCCTGGTCAAAGGGCCAGTAGTGGTCACACTTCACCTGCACACAGGTGAGGAAGAGGAGGACAGTTCAGAGCTGCTGAGGCTTCACACAGAATAATGGTGAAACTTTATACTCACCCTGCCTTTCTCCACACACTGAGTGACCATCACCATGTTGTGGACGTTCTGCTCCCAAACCATCTTCCAGAAATCATCTTTAGTTCCCGGCAGTGGACCCTGAGTGGCAACGTACTCCCTCCGGAAGTTATTCCCCTGAAACATGCAGGAAGTTTAAACCTGACTGAAACATGGAGGAGGAAGTTTAAAACTGACTGAAACATAGAGGAGGAAGTTTAAACCTGACTGAAACATAGAGGAGGAAGTTTAAACCTGACTGAAACATAGAGGAGGAAGTTTAAACCTGACTGAAACATACAGGAGGAAGTTTAAACCTGACTGAAACATACAGGAGGAAGTTTAAAACACTCCGCCATAGATTTGAATATCATCAGTACTCAGAGAACAGCTTGTGGATTAATCAATCAATAATCAATATCTTACAGGCATGTAGCTGGCGTTGATGTAGTCGGACCACGGATCATCATCCACGTAGGAAAGCTTCACTCTGGTGGAGTCATCTGAAGAGAGAAAGAGAGTCAGTAAGAGACAGTTAATGAGTCTTCTCTGTTTTAAAGAGTCTTTTTCTTCTATATATGTTATTGAGTCTTCTTCTTCTCTGTTTATTAATATGTCTTCTTCTTCTCTGTGTTAATGACTCTTATTCTTCTCTGTTATTAATAAGAGTCACTCACAGGGCAGGATGTTATTGTATCGGTTCTTTCCTCGGTTTTCCGGCAGCAGAGCCGAGTCCAGCGGCTGATTACGACCGACGTCTTTCAGATCCTGAAGAAAACAAAACAGAATAAAGTCACGATGAAGTCAGAGGTTCTTCAACAAAAAGTAAAGGTCAATAAATCATCTTCTTTTCTTTAAATGTACATCATCCTGATCACCTCGTACTCCTCTGACAGAAGGTAGTTGGAGTCAGCCTGTAGTTTGTTGTAGTGACTCTCAAAGTTCAGGATCTTGATGGGACTGAAACACACAAAATAAAAGTTTTAGTAAGAAGACAAACTGATAAAAAATAAAGTGTTGAAGAGAAGAAGTTTTGAGTTTCTCACCTCGAGACTCGACGGTTTCTGAGGAACAAAAGGAGAAAGTGATGTAAACATGAATAATGATGATGACTTCATTATTTATAATATCTTCTATTTATATTTAGTACTATCATTAGTATTAGTATAATTCTCAGAATTAACTTTCATTAGGATTATTAAAAGTAGAAGAGCAGTTAATACTGGCTTGTAAATCTAAGGTACACTGCTAGTAATAGTCTTAGTACCAACATAATATTAGTGTCAGTATGCAGTACAATCAGCTATGTACTACAGTAGTATTATTAGTCTTAATATGTAGTATAATTAGCTGTGTACTAGAGTAGTAACTTGATGTTAGTATGCATGATAATGTATGTACTATAGTGGCGTCCTTAGCATTATCACTACAGTACATTATGTAGTATTAGATGTAGTACTTTTACCCTCTGACTCCCAGGTGGAGTCCTGATGTCGGCGTCTCTCTCCTCACATTCATTCTGACTGTCGATCTCTCCTGAACTCTGAAACACAGCAACACCCCACATGTGTTGTTATCCAGGTCCGTTTACCTGCTGCACCTCCATATAGGAAGAGAACACACCTGCACTGTTGTCCAATCAGAGCCTCAAACTTGTCTAGTTATCAAATAAGTAACACAAGCTCTTATGACAAGTAACACGTTTGATCTGTCTTTAAAAACTGAATAAACTGTTTTTATGTTAATGAGGAGCTGTGTTGTGTTTCAGTCCAGCAGGGGGCAGCACAGACCTGACAGGAATAAGTACTGTCATTAATGTTAATGAGGTGTGTTGCGTTTGAGTCCAGCAGAGGGCAGCACATATCTGACAGTAATAAGTACTGTCATTAATGTTAATGAGGAGGTGTGTCATGTTTCAGTCCAGCAGAGGGCAGCACAGACCTGACAGGAATAAGTACTGTCATTAATGTTAATGAGGAGGTGTGTGGAGTCATGGGGAGGCGGAGTCTGATGATGAAGGACCATTTGTGTCTTTCAGTGTTTCAGTTCAGGCTTCAGTTTGTGGAAACTCACACTTTGCGAACTGTCCGTCTGCAGAGCAGCAGAGCGGTGACTCCCACCGTCATGATGATGAGGAACATGGCGGCACTGACTCCCTCCATCACACCGCTCAGAGGCTCTGAGGAAGGAAACCATGAAGGCCTTCAATCACAGCTGTTTCTAAATAATAATAAATACATACAGTATATATGTCGATATGTTTCTCTCACCTGCCTCGGTGACCACAGGCAGCGACAGGAACGTGTCGCTGAACAGAGGAGAGCTGAAGTTCTTCTTCTCTTCATCGAACAGCTGAGTGAACGCTCGAACGCTGAGCCTGCAGACACAACACAGGGCACATAAACCTTTAAATAAATGGATAGATATTCATTTAATTCACATAAACATGATATTGATTAAAGGTTAAGTTACTCCTCTGGTTAAGATATTCCTGTTCTCTTACAGCACTGATCTCCATTTAAAAAATTACTAAACTTTTATATTGAAACTCTTTAAATTAATAAACGGCACAAAATCAAAACATCATTATTTTTTTCTCCTTTTTATCTTTTTAAACAAAAGACTTTGAATATAAAACTGTGAGAATAGAAACACGACATCTTTCACATCTTCTGACTCGTTTACACAAGTTATAGTTTTAAAAATAAAAGCTGAGAGGAATGATTATTACTTTAATATTATTATTATTAACATTAAAGTTTGTTTACTTTGTAAAAGAAGTATGATGAAAACCATCTTTTAAATTGAGATGAAAGTACAGTAAATAAACTCATTATAATCATTATTATTAAAGTAATTCTTATTATTATCATCATTCTTATTATTATCATCATTCTTAATAATCAAGTAATTATTATTATATTATATTTAATATATAGTAAATCCTAAATCGTGTTTCAAGGGTTTTGTACTGACTTTCACAAATATCCATTTTTATATATTAAAGCCACTGGGGGGCGAACGGGAGAACTTGTTCGGACGCGTGTTCCACAAACATTTTACTGTCCAATACTGTCTTTATTTAGATCCGTTGATCCATTTATTCAAATGCATATTGGCAACGTAACATAATACAGGATACTTTACAGGATACTATAAAACCTTGAAACTACAAGCTCACATGCCGGCTGACACGCTACATTGACACGATACCTTGACACCTTGACACGGTCAAAAACTGTTAGCTTCCCGTCCACACACACCTGATCCTCATTACCAGGCACTTACATATATGCACTTTTAGGTTAATGTGCCACCCACTGTTCAATGTCAGAACTGCATGTGTACACACCCCATGTTTCCCTCAAAGACATAAGAAATCAACAAAACCACATTATGGCTCCAACAGGTTTGATTTATCTGCAGTACCTGTAGGAGGTTTTGGGTTTCAGTGGTCCGTCACAGAACAGGTTCAGGTCTCTGCTGGTCTCTGGGTCCAGGTCTGAGTCTCTGTGGTCACAGGGGCCCCCCAGAGAGTCCATCCCGGTCCCCAGATTCACCTCAAAACTTTGGGAGCTGCTGTCGGAGCAGCGACTTGGGAAGAAGCCGGTCTGGTAGGATTTTATGGAGCTGTTGGATTTATAGTCCAGGAAAGAGGGAAGAGGGTGGTGCTGGTCCGGCTGATCCTCGTCCTCTCCTTCACAAAATATTAATACTCACATGTCAAAGCACAAAATATGAATACTAAGTTCACAAAGTATTAATACTCACATGTCAAAGCACAAAGTATTAATACTAAGTTCACAAAGTATTAATTCCCACATGTCAAAGCACAAAATATTAATACTAAGTTCACAAAGTATTAATACTCACATGTCAAAGCACAAGGTATTAATACTAAGTTCACAAAATATTAATAATCACACGTCAAAGCACAAGGTATTAATACTCACCTGTCAAAGCACAAGGTATTAATACTCGCATGTCAAAATACAAAATATTAATACTAAGTTCACAAAAGTATTAATACTCACATGTCAAAACACAAAGTATTAATACTCACATGTCAAAGCACAAAGTATTAATACTAAGTTCACAAAGTATTAATTCTCACATGTCAAAGCACAAGGTATTAATACTAAGTTCACAAAGTATTAATACTCACATGTCAAAGCACAAAATATTAATTCTCATATGTCAAAGCACAAAGTATTAATACTAAGTTCACAAAGTATTAATACTCACATGTCAAAGCACAAAATATTAATTCTCACATGTCAAAGCACAAAGTATTAATACTAAGTTCACAAAGTATTAATACTCACATGTCAAAGCACAAAATATTAATTCTCACATGTCAAAGCACAAAGTATTAATACTAAGTTCAGAAAGTATTAATTCTCACATGTCAAGTACAGGTAGGAGTACAAGTATGAGTACAAGTACATGTATGTAAACTGGCATGAGTACAACTAAGAGTACTACTATGAGTAAGTGTAACAGTACAAGGACATGGACACGACGAGTACTAGTGTGAATACGAAATCATATTTCAAGTACAGGTACGAGTTCAGGAGTCCAGCTCTGCCGGCTTCCATTTAACCAACCAATGAGAGTCACATAATGTCCATGGCATAGTGTGTATATATATATAAATATGTGTATACATATATTAGTGCTGGGCAACAATTAAAATATTTAATCGCGATTAATCGCATGGATTTTTTGCGATTAATCGCATTGTTATGGCAAAGTTCAATAATGAATTCAAAAGTAGTGTATTGCGCACTTGTATTTTAAAAGTACTGCTATATGAACAAAAGGGCAATAACATTTGGTTCACGAGATGCAGGTAGCATGTTTTATACTTAATGTGAATATAATTCATACTTTGATGGCATCTTATTCTGAAAACCGGATGTTCGTCTGAAGAAACCGGATGTTGTCTCACGTTAATGTTTCCGCTAACTTTCAAAGTCCTTCGCTCGCTCCCGATCTGTGCCATTTAAATGCGTTTACCGTGAATGTCAGCATATAGGTGCACTAACATGTAAGTGTCTGCTGAGTTGACCGCGGAGATCTGAGTGTCTGCTGACTTTACCGCAGCGATGTCCAACTGACTATAGGATGTTTGCTGGCTTTTATCCCACTGTTCTTGTCATTCTCTTGTTGTTATGTATATGTATTGTCTCTTGTCTTTCAATTAAAAAAAAATAAAAAATTATAATAATAAATTTTAAAAATGCATGATAAAACGCGTGATAAAATAATTGTCGGCGTTAATTAATGAATGTGTTAACGCGAAATTAGTTAACGCGTTAACTTGCCCAGCACTAATATATATATATATATATATAACTATATATATATATATATATATATATACATATATGTGTGTGTGTATACCTTGAGACTCCGTCACCACCACAGTGAAGAACTTGACGGCTCCGTTGACATCACTGAACCAGCTGCAGTTGAACCTGAAGACAATGGAGGACTTGGTGACCACGGCGGTCCGGTCACTGACCCGGGTACTGAGGGGGGGCACCGGAGGACCTGGAGGAGTCATGGAGGAGTCATTAAGGAGTCATGGAGGAGTCATGGAGGAGTCATGGAAGAGTCATTGAGGAGTCATTGAGGAGTCATGGAGGAGTCATGGAAGAGTCATTAAGGAGTCATGGAGGAGTCATGGAGGAGTCATGGAGGAGTCATGGAAGAGTCATTGAGGAGTCATGGAAGAGTCATGGAGGAGTCATGGAGGAGTCATTGAGGAGTCATAGATGAATCATGGATGAGTCATTGAGGAGTCATAGAGGAGTCATAGAGGAGTCATTGAGGAGTCATTGAGGAGTCATGGAGGAGTCATGGAAGAGTCATGGAAGAGTCATGGAGGAGTCATGGAGGAGTCATGGATGAGTCATGGATGAGTCATAGAGGAGTCATAGAGGAGTCATGGAAGAGTCATAGAGGAGTCATGGAGGAGTCATGGAGGAGTCATGGAAGAGTCATGGAGGAGTCATGGAGGAGTCATGGAGGAGTCATGGAAGAGTCATGGAGGAGTCATGGAAGAGTCATTCAGGAGTCATTGAGGAGTCATTGAGGAGTCACAGAGGAGTCATTGAGGAGTCAGACATTAAACGTTAAACGAGTCCTTATACTCATATCAGAAGGCGTCCTTACGGTCGATCATGGTCACCACGGCGTCCCGAGCGTCCTCGCTGGTGGTCCGGTCCGAGATCACCTTGACAGAGACGGTGTAGCGCTTGTGTGGCTCCAGCTGGGTGATGACGTAGGAGGTGGAGTCTTTGCCGGTGCGGCGCGAGTAGACCATGACCTGTGAGTCCTGGTGGAGACACTCGATGGTGTAGGAGTCGTAGTCGGCCTCCGGGGGCCCCCAGGAGCAGCAGATGGAGGTGGAGCTCTGAGGGCGACAGTGGAGGCTATGGACTCGCTCCGGCTCTACAGCGAGAGACAAGTACAAGTACTCACAATGTAGTATTAATACGCACATGAGGTACCTCATAGTAAATCTACTCATGTATTTTACCCCAGAAAAATAATAATAATAATAAAAACAATATTAATAATAATAATAAAAACAATAATTCATTCATTTTGAGAAACTGTATTATATTTTAGATTATTATTATTATTGTTTTTATTATTATTATTATTATTCATATTGTTTTTACTATTATTATTATTATTATCAAAATGTTTTTAAAAGATGTTTGTTTTCTATAACAATCTAATGATCTGATGATTTATTGATTGGAGACGTTTCCAATCATTCAGTAAATATCGTGGAACATTTCAGCAGTAAAAATATAAACAGAATTAAACTTTTATCTTGTGAGATAATCAGTGAAGTTACATGTTTCTCAGCAGATCTGCTATGTTTTATATATTTTATCCTTTTGAGAATGTAATTCATATTTTCCTCATTAATGATGTTTTATTTCATCCGCTTTTAAACACATGATCCGACCCACCTGATCCATCTATGACCCGACCCGCTATGACCCGACCCGCCTGATCCATATTTAAATAACTTTAACCTTTACAACATGTGAACAGTAAAATTCATCAGCTGATGATTAATATTATTTTACACTTTTGCATTATTCAATTCTATATTTTCAGATTGTCTTTTCATTTGCAAACCTGCTTCCTTTTATGAACCTTTGAGGAACAAACAAAGCACGACGAGTTGAAGTGCTGCCACCTACTGGTCCGGATGCTGTTGTGAATGGCCGTGCTGTAGGTGGGCGGGGCCCCGCTGACGCTGCGGAGGCTGAAGGAGTAGAGCCGCCCGGGGAACGTCCGGCTCAGGATTCGGCTGCCGGAGGTGCGGCTATGATACGGGTCGATGACGGACAGCCGGTCCCGAGGAGTCCACTGCAGGTCGAAGTCGTCGTAGTCGGAGTCCACGGGGCCGGTCCAGGAGACCTCCAGGGAGGTGTTGGTGACCCCCCCGAACAGGAAGGAGGTGGGAGGTTTGGGAGCTGAGGTGGACAGAAACATGTCTTATTCTCTGAAATCAAACCTCTGGTTAAAGGCATCAAGTAAGAATCAGGTGATTCTCTCCGTTTCTATTCGACTACACGTCTCCAGCTTCATTGACATCCCATAACATCCCAAGACCAGCAGTAACATCTCACCAGTCCTCCCCAGTGTGCTGACTCTGTTGCTCAGCTCTCCGCTGAGGCTCGTCACCTCAACTCGGTACAGCCGACCGGGCACCAGGCCAGAGAAGACGAACTCTGTGGACTCGGAGCCCAGCGGCTGCTCGGTCCGCCGAGAGTCGTCGGGGTTGTAGAGAGACAACAGGAACCCGCTCAGATCCCCACTGCCACAGTCCCAGTTCACCCACAGAGCATCAGACTGGTTTCCAGCGTGTGCTTTCAGAGACACCACGGCTGCTGGGACTGAAGGTGAGACGGAGGTTTTAATCACAAGTTGTACACTCAGTGTTCCACAAGTAACGTGTTTCTACAGCTTCAGCACCAGAACCACGAAAACGTCTTTAGACCTACAGTTTAGGAGGAACTATCAAAAATGTGTCGTTCAGAACAATTCAACATGGTGGAAAATGGAGAAGGTGCACTTCAATCTGACTTCAATCTGACTTCAATCTGACTTCAATCTGATTGATTCATTAATTAGCCGACTGGCGTCATATTTTTTAGGAAGCACTTGCACATCATTACAAACAAATAATAACAAAGCAGCATAAACTCTTCTTATATGAAACAAAGTGCTTTAAATACCACCCCCCCCCCCCCCCTCACCTGTCCGGGCCCATACAGACGATTCGCTAGTCTGCTCTCCGCTGTGGGTCACCACCACCATCCTGTACGGAGCTCCAGGTCTGAGACCCTGGAAGGAAACCTGCAGACTGCTGGACTGGCCGCGTCGTCTCTCCTGCAGCGAGTCGTCGCTTTTATACAAGAAAATATCATAAAAGTCAAACTCTCCATCAGGTGGAGACCAGCGGAACGACAGGAGAGTGGTGGTGTTGGCTTCAATGGACAGATCGGTGACGGCTGCTGGACCTGATAGGACAGAGGGGGGGGGGGGGTCACTGTGTTCTGCAATATATATTTCAATCCATAGAAATATTACTACTTTATGATTATATGTTGAAATATATGAAATATCTTCTCTCCAAAATGACATCTCTCTTTTTTAAACATGACCACTTATTCTAGAATGAATCCAAATGTATTACGATTATTACTTTATATAATTAATATATATTATATTGACTTTATGTTACGTTTTTATTTTGTAACATAATTACTTCTTCTCTTTGAACTCGAATGCTTTTGTTCTCAGAGGATCTTAACATTTTAACTCTTGAAATATTAAGACAGTTGAAAACACAATTTCCTGTCCGAGTAAGAAACAGGAAGTCTCACGTGTTCGAGCCCCAGCGCTGACTCCCTGGCTGTGGACGCCCCCGCTGGTGGTCTGGACCAGGACCCGGTACCTCTTGCCTGGTGTGAGGCCGTCAAACCTGAACCCGGTGTATCCGGAGGGCTGAGAGGAGTTAGTCACCAGAGCGCCTCGATCGTCCAGGAGCTGCAGGACGTAACCGTCAGAAACACCCAGAGCCTCCAGCCAGCTCACCTGGAGGCTGCAGGAGGAGACGAGCTCCTCCACCTGGAGACCCATCACTACAGAAGGCACTGAGGGACACAATGATGTCATCATGTCAGTAGTACAAGTACACAAGTATGATGAAATATATCATATATTAAATCTATACAAGAACAAAACACAAAACATTGTAAAAAATGTTTTCTTACTACAAACAATGACCACTTGTAATTTATAATCTCATTATAATGCACTATGAAAAGATAATGTGAAGTATAATATAATTATAGTGCACAATGAACTCCATCAGTTATGAAGTATTATGATAGTTGACCTTATAAGTTCTTATAACATGATTGTTATAAAGCATCATAAATATTTATGAGTGTTTCACTGTAAAATCAAGGGTTGTATAACAAAATGTGTAATATATAAATGTAAATCTATGTACTGGGTAGTACTGTCTAGTACCTGTATAGAGGAGTGCAGTACCTGTGCAGTAAAGAATAGTACAGTGTAGTACAGTGTATTACTTGTGTAGTACATTACAGTACAGTGTAGTACATTATGGTACAGTGTGTATTACTTGTGTAGTACATTACAGTACAGTGTAGTACAGTATATATTAGCTGTGTGTCCGGTGGCCGTGTTGTTGTTGAGCAGTGTATTACCTATGTAGTACATTATACTACAGTATAGTACCCGTATAGTATCAGTGTATTACCTGTGTATTACCTGTGTATTACCTGTGTAGTATTCGTATATTACCTGTGCGTCCGGTGGCCGTGTTGTTGTTGAGCAGATCTCCGCTGACCGACTGAACCGTCACTCTGTACTTCTGTCCCGGCTGAAGAGAACCAAACGTCACCTCGCTGTGGTGTTTGAGGATGAGCCGGACGTCCAGCTGTCTGTCCTCTCTGTACAAAAAGACGGAGTACTCGTCCACATCGCCCTGACCGGACGTCCAGCTCACCTTCAGACTGCTGCTGTCTCCGCTGTTACTGATGTGGATGTTCTTCACTTTACTGGGAACTGAGGAGGGAAAAGACACGTTAGAACCTCAGCAGCTTCTTCTGTGTTCTGACCTGCAGGATTAAAGAGCTCGTTATAATTGTAATGTCTACAATGATGTGAAGAAGAAGGAGCAGCTGTTTCTGTCTGACCTGTGCGACCCTCGATGAACCGGGCCCTCTGGTTGGGTCCGCTGAATGTAGAAACCAGGATCTTGTAGAGCCGTCCGGGTGTGAGCGATGACAGCACACACTCTCCCACGCCGCTGCCCAGAGTGACCGGCGGGAACACCTTCATGTCGTTGAACAGCAGCTGCACCTCATAGTGATCCATGTCACCCGGGGCAGCAGACCACGTCACTCGCAGGTCCTCGGTACCCCGTCCAGCTAGAACTAGGGACCGGACCGCCGCTGGAACTGCAGAATGGAGAGCAGAGAAAGTTGATCCTGTTCTGGTATCCAGAGACTGGACTCCATTAAAAACAAAGACACGTCTTCAGAGAGAAAACAGGTAGTTGGTGAGTATTCTGATTGTATTTGATTGTCCTCTAGTCAAAGCTGACCTGAGAACAGCTGAGGCTGCTGAAGTAAAGCAGCTCTGGTTCAGGTAACTTCTCCTCTGGTGCCAATATGTAGCCAAACATTAACTTAACATGTTGGTTTACACCAGTGGAGAGTAAAGTGTTGGTGTATCAGAGGGGTCAGAGGTCACTTACAAGTCCGGCCGTGAGTGGAGGCGCTGGTTTCGTACTTCCCGCTCCAGGTGCTCACCAGCACGGTGTATAGTCGGCCGGGCACCAGGCCGGTGAACACGCACTCATTCTGCGTCTTCAGAACCGTCTTGTTCTGCAGGAACATGTTGTTGTGTTTGATGAACACCTGGTAGAAGTCAAAGTCTCCGGCGGCTTGACGCCAATAAACCTTCAGGTAGTCGTCCCGCGCTGCGTGAGTAGCTGTCGGGTTCTGGACCTGCGACGGCTCTGCGAGGACGGAGATTAAAGATAAACATGCAGACAGTCAGTCTGCAGACAGACAAACAGACAGACAGACCTGCAGTCAGCAAACAGACCAGCAGACAGCAAACCCGGTCAGTGAGGTACATACGTGTTCTCTCCTGGATGAAGGTGCGGTTCAGGTGCGTTCCACTTCTTGAGGCGATGGAGACGTTGTAGAGACGTCCGGACACCAAAGAGTTAAAAACACACTCTGGACTGGATTTAGAAACAGAGACGGTGTGAAGAGTCTTCTGACGGTCGCTCAGCGTCACCAGGTAACCGTCCACCTCACCTGGAGCCGGACGCCACGACACACTCAGGAAGTCCATACGACCGTTATTGCTGACTGTTACCTCACCCACTGCAGCCGGGGCTGAGGGGGAGACAAGGGGGGGGCAGACAGGAGGGGGGACATGAAAATGTCTTCCTCTCAGATCTGAAAACTATGTTGTGAATCGTTTTACTGTTTCAGCTCTTTGGATCAAACTCAAACCAAAAGATTGAGTCTTTTGTTCTAAACCTGCAGAAAATAAGATGAACATAAACTAAATGTTTATTTAACAGAGTCTTTAAATGTGTATTTACATGAAATAATATGTACATATTTACAGCAAAAACATAATTAGAATTAGGTAAGAAGCTGTAGCTGGAGGGACTTAGGACCCAGGGGAGTGTAGGTGAAGGAAACAGGAAGAGACGGAAGAGACGCCACACAAACAGCTGTTCACCGCTTGCTGCCGGTTCTTGTGTTAAAAATGTCGCTTAATAATAATTTTTTAAAAACTGCGTTAACGCACGATAAAATAATCGTCGGCGTTAATTAATTAATTAATGCGATAATAACGCGTTAACTTGCCCAGCCCTAATATGTATACTGTATATATCAGTAGCGGGCCGTGCATTCGGCTGTCCGACTACAGTTTCATCTCCTAATAACCTCATGATGAGCCACAGCTACGGTTATTATTTGTTTCTAGGGGTGTAATAATACACGTATTCGTATTAAACTGTTCGGTACGAGACTTACGAAACGAACAATACGTTCGTTTGGAAAATGCAGAAGCTTAAATTGTGGGAAATATAATGTTTTCGGTGGACTTTGTTCAAACTGGCAACCCACATGACGTAACAGACAGCTGTCTGACACTCCGACCCTGGAAGAAAAACATACACGCGACGCTAAACTAGCTTAGCGGAAAACAATAGCAGCAAACACGCTACACTCTACCCGCAACGTTTAGCTGTTCTCTACTGATTCAAACAGGCCTAAAGCAATCCCCATTTCTCCAGACCATCATTCTTACTTTGTAAAAGAAAACAAAACCCCAAACAGAGAACCAAATGTCCGAAATAACCCCGCGATGACGGGATGCTTCGTCATTAACGGACAGAATCAATGTAATTAACACAATGACAAGAACAAACTCACAAGAACCGTCACATATAATTATATGACAACAAAGCAACAAATCAATCCAGCAACACTGCAGCGCTAAAACACATATTCCACAACACACTGAAGAGCACGAGCCATTCAAATATTATCACATCAGAGGGAACAATATTAACCATATCATAAAAACAACACCATAGACAAATGAACACAGTAGTAACGCTACTGCAGATGTAAAAACACAAAAGCAGTTCACTTACCAAAGCTGCTGTTCACTTAAAGACAATGGTCCATCCTCCTTTCTTTGATTACAAAGAGTTTAATGACGCGTTTGTACAGAACATCGGTGTGGTTCAGTTCCAGCCAGAGGTCCTCCTGCGAACGCGTTCGTTGAGTTGTAGATCCACTCAGGTCTCTCCAAAGGTTTTCAAAAGCACCGTAGCTTGTAAGTGTCCTGTCGTGATATGGTGTCGTGTTGCTGCCTTGGTTAGCCACCTCAGGTTAGCGTAGCATAGCTCCAAACACCAAGACGCTCAGTTGCAAATAAAACTCATTCCCAGCCATAAAATGTACAATGCTTCTCCGATGCTGAAATACTGTTCGTACAAATCCTTTTCCATGCTGGGTCAGGGCTGCTAGCTGTGGGGT
Source organism: Anarrhichthys ocellatus (assembly GCF_004355925.1). Lineage (NCBI taxonomy): Eukaryota > Metazoa > Chordata > Actinopteri > Perciformes > Anarhichadidae > Anarrhichthys > Anarrhichthys ocellatus. The sequence continues at coordinate 19,374 of NW_022280267.1, forward strand.
TGACCAACCCTGTCCAGCTTTTCCTGAAATGTCATTCTTGAGAAATCCGTTTCTCCTCCTTCAGTGTTAATCGCCATCATCTACCTGCTGCAACGAGCTCAGTTACACCTGGATGAACCGGTGGCTCTGTGAGAATCACTTTCTTTGATTTCAGTGCATTCAACACCATCCAACCAGTGCTGCTGAGTGAGAAGCTGCGGGTGGTGGGGGTTAACGCGTCCACCGTCTCCTGGATCACTGACTACCTCACAGGCAGACCACAGTTTGTCCAACTGGGCCGTGTGCTGTCTGATACGGTGGTCAGTGATACTGGAGCCCCACAGGGAACTATTCTGTCTCCCTTCCTGTACACCTTGTACACCACTGACTTCCAGTACAACTCTGGGTCATGCCATCTGCAGAAGTTCTCTGATGACTCTGCAGTGGTCGGGTGTATAAGGGACGGATGGGAGGAGGAGTACAGGGCAGTAGCGGAGGACTTTGTGGAGTGGGCGGGTAGAAATCACCTGCGTCTGAACGTGGCCAAGACCAGAGAGATGGTGGTCGACTTCAGGAGGAAGACGACGGCTCCACAACCGCTGAGAGTTCTGGGAGAGGATGTGGACATGGTGGAGGAGTACAAGTACCTGAGTGTCTCCATCGACAGCAGACTGAACTGGAAGACCAACATCAATGCTGTGTACAAGAAGGGGATGAGTTGACTCTTTTTCTTGAGGAAACTTCGATCCTTCAATGTGTGCAGCAAGATGCTGGAGATGTTCTACCAGTCTGTTGTGGCCAGTGCACTTTACTTCTGTAGTCTGCTGGGGGAGCAGCATTGGAGCCGGAGACACCAACAGACTTAACAAACTGGTTAAGAAGGCCGGCTCCATCATTGGCTGCAAACTGGACAATCTGGAAGAGGTGGTGGAGAGGACACTGAAGAAACTATTATCCATATTGGATAACCCGGACCACCCTCTCCACCACCTCCTGCAGGGACAGACTGATCCAGCTCCGCTGTCACAAGGACCGATACAGGAGAACATTCCTGCTCTCTGCTATAAGACTTTATAATAAATCACCTCTGGCCAGATCATCCAGAAGACTATAACACTGCTACACTGCTGTTTGCTGGTGGTTCATGTTTGCACTATTCTATTTCATTGTATATACTGTGCATTTTTGTTGTTTTATCTTCTATATTCTATATTCTGATATTTAATATGTCCTACTCTGTTATTCTATTGTATATATTGTGCATTTTTTAATACTTAATATTTGTGGTTACTCTGTTACTTTGCTTACTTGTATGTCTTGCTGCTGTAACGTACAGATTTCCCCTGGGGATGAATAAAGTACATATCTATCTATCTTAAAAAAACAAAACTAGGTTAAAAAAAAGAAGAATCTACACCAAGCAAAACGCAAAAAATGTCATGTCAATGTCATAACTTCTTACATATCTTTCATCTTGAACTCTTACTACTACTACTAACTTCTGCTAGCTGCTACAGCCCACCACTGAGTATATATATATATGTAATTTCTACTCTTTAACATTAGTTTGATTCTCATGATGTTCACAGTGAAAGTTGAATATTGAATATTGAATATTTAAAGTCTTTGATCTTTGTCCTCCGTGACTTAGAAACATTTTCCAGCAGTAAAATATTAAATGGTGTAATTTAACAATGAAGTTCGTCCTGACAGGAAGTCTCAGTTCTTCTGTTGTTGTCAACACTTCCTGAAAATTTATTGAATTTTTTGGAAAAAAAAACCAAATTTCTGCTTTTCAATAATATCCTGTTAGATTAACACACACACACACACACACACACACACACACACACACACACACACACAAGATAAATGAATAAAGAAAGAAATGATTATATAAATAATGAAATGAATAAATACATGAATATATAGTTAAATAGATATATCAATAAATGAATAGATTCAAAATTAATTAAATAAATAAATGAATAGATAATGAAATGAATAAATAGATGAATAAATAGATACATATATCATTCATATTTAAGAAAAACACCATGAAGTCTCACCCGTGCGTCCCTCTGCTACACTCTGTCTGGAGGTATGTCCGGCTCTGACGCTGGTCAACACCACCCGGTACAGAGTTCCAGGTCTCAGACTCTGGAAGCTGATGCCGGTGGCATCGGCCCGCACGCTCTCGTTCTTGATGATGCTGCTGTCCTGGACCAGCAGGACGCGGTACGAGTCCAGGTCTCCGGAGGCTCGATCCCAGTGCGTCTGCAGGGTGTCGGTGCTGCCGAGGTTTGAGACCTGCAGCCTGGAGACCTGAGCCGGGCCTGAGAGGACACAGGAACACGTTACCGACTCCATCTTTGTGTCCCAGCAATCAGCTCGGTGGTTTGATACCCTGCAGATTCTTTTACAATAAACTACAAACAAAGTGAGACAAACACAGTTTGAACTGGTGGCTGACTGGTTGGGTGTTGGAGCCGGAGTAATGAATCAGACGTACTGGTCCAAGCGGTCACAGAGGTGGAGCTGGTCAGGTTACCACTGTTGGTTGTCACAGTGACGGCGTAAAGGCGTGCTGAGGTCAGGGTGTTAAAGGTGCACTCTCTGGCCTCAATGGAGAGGATCCTCTGAGCCACAACGGTGGCGGGGTCCACCTGTCTGAGGACCACAGTGAAGCCGTCCCACTCACCGACCGGTGGACTCCAGAAGACGCTCACAGTGGTTTCATCAGCGTGACGGACGAGCAGCTGCTGGACGGGACGAGGGGCTGCAGGGACGTATAATAACTATTATTTAATATAAGAATCAATAATATAATTTATAAGTTATTTGTGTTGTTTCTGACGAACAAACTTAAAGATAACAGAAGGTGTGAATGTGAACTCACGCAGTCGTCCGTGGCAGCGAGCCGTGTTACCCAGAATGCCGCTGTGAACCGTCACCTCTGCCCCGTAGAGTCTACCCGGCACCAGACTGGGGAGAGAGAAGAGGTGCTGTCTGCTCAGTTTACTGATGGTCTGGTTCACCAGAACCACCGAGCCATCCCTCAGCAGGACGCTGTACTTCTCCCAGTCTCCTCTGGGGGGCGACCAGCTGAACCTCAGAGTCCTGCTGTCACTGAGGGGCGTCATGGAGAGAGATGACACCGGCTGAGGGACTGAAACATGATGGGGAACTATCATTAAAACAAAGACTGCAGACTGAAACATGACGGGGAACTATCTTTAACACAAAGACTACAGACTGAAACTTGATGGGGAACTATCATTAAAACAAAGACTACAGACTGAAACATGACGGGGAACTATCTTTAACACAAAGACTACAGACTGAAACCTGATGGGGAACTATCATTAAAACGAAGACTACAGACTGAAACGTGATGGGGAACTATCATCAAAACAAAGACTACAGACTGAAACGTGACGGAACTATCATTAAAACAAAGACTACAGACTGAAACATGATGG
>NW_022280267.1:22844-30199 GCF_004355925.1 Anarrhichthys ocellatus
TGACAGGGAACTATCATTAAAACAAAGACTACAGACTGAAACATGACAGGGAACTATCATTAACACAAAGACTACAGACTGACTGCATAAACCTGTACTAAGGATAAAGGTTCATGGTGTCCTGGTGTTTAAAACATGTACCTGTCCTGCCGCTGGTCCTGGTCTCTGAGCTCTGTCCTCCAGCGGTGGTCCTGATACTCAGCTGGTAGCTGTGACCAGGGGTCAGACCATCAAAGACCACACGGGTGACGTTGGGATGCAGACAGAGCTCCTGGGGGGTCGAGTCCAGAGCCGACAGGGTCAATAGGTAGACGTCCACACCACCTTCAGGTGACCGCCAGGAGGCCTGCAGACTATCTGAGCTGTTGTTGTTGTCCAACCTTAGATCTGAGACCATTGCTGGGACTGCAAGGGGGGGGGCGGTAGATTATAGGTATACATAATATTTACAGTACATTGTAAATGTACTGTTTTATTTATTTATTGTCTTCACTTTAGGAAGATATTAACTGAGGGAGGTTTCAGTTAGATTAATAAAGTGAGAGGTTTATGTCAGATTATTATATATATTATATATATATATACAGTATATCATATATAAAGGTATATCTACCTGTGACCACCTGTTCGGAGGCGGCGCTCGTCAGGCCAACGGCCTCTGTTACCACGGTGACGATGTACAGGGTGCCGGGCTGCAGGCCGTCCAGCTCAGCGGAGGTCACGGTGTTCGGCAGAGTGACGTTCTTCAACAGAACCCGGTCCGGATCCGTCAGCAGAACCCTGAATCGCTCGGTTCGACCCGGACCGACCGTCCAGGAAACATGGAGGCCGTCTGAGGACGAAGACGCTACCTGCAGGCCGAGGACAGACGACGGAGCTGGAGGACAGAGAAGGTTGTCATGAATCTCCTCTGACCTGAACTCATATGGTCTCAACTCAGCTGTATTTATAAAGCACCTTTCATACAGATTCAAACAGCACTAAGAAAATACATGAATCATTCAAAATAAACAATAAATAGCTTTGGTTAGGTTAAAAATGATAAAAAATAAAATGTTCTAATAAATAAAACAAAAATAGGCTCAAGAGATACAAATAGCAGGAAAACCAATGAATACTAACTAAAATGAGGTGTGTCTCACCTGTAGGTGCTGTCCTGTGGACAGGTGGAGCGCTCTTGCTCCCGGCTGAAGCCACCACACTGACGTTGTACAGAGTCCCGGGGATCAGAGAGCTGAAACCAGACTGGGGGATTGCAGAGTCCATGATTCTGGTCCTGAGCGTGGTTCCGGAGCTGGAGTCCTCCAGAGTCACATCATACCAGTCCACGTGACCTGCAGAACGAGACCAGGATACCCGCAGACCTGGAGAACCACCGTGGACCACAGACTGGCCTTTATACTGAGCCTGAACCTGGTCCAGCTGGACGTCCAACCGAGCCGGGCCGACCGGGTCTGAGACAAAACAGAAGGGGGCGGGGGGGATTTTTTATATATCTATAACATACAAACAAGCCTCAGAGAGATTTCATTGTGTTTGTGTGTGTGTGTGTGTGTGTGTGTGTGTGTGCACGTGTGTGTGTGCGTGTGTGCACGTGTGTGTGTGCGTGTACGCGAGTGTGTGTGTGTGTGTGTGTGTGTGTGTGTGTGTGTGAGAGAGTGTGTGAGACCGGTGAAGGTTGATAAGATTGTTTGAAAGACGTTTTAATGGAGCTGGACAGGAAACAGAGGGAGGGCCGGACGAGAAGGACACTGACACTGAACCGTGACCTGCTGTTCCTAATGTTTCCTCCCTGAGGAGACTCCACTTCCTAGAGCTCAACAATGTCCAACTTTAGAAACAAACAATGTCCAACTCTACAAACACACAATGTCCAACTCTAGAAACAATGTCTAACTCTGGAAACACACAATGTATGATTTCATAACAAGTAAAAGTACTAACACCACACTATGAAAATACTCCAGAACACATAAAAGTACTAACAAGCTAATTTGCTTCTTTAGATGTTATTGTTATAATTATCATTGTTGTTATTATTGATATTATTGATATTACTATTATTATTATTATTAGGGCCCGAGCACCACCATTATTATTATTATTCTACTAGTTTCATTGCAAAAAGGAGGTGCTTGGGATACTGGAAACATTTTGAAATTTTGAACGCAAGCCAGAATTTGCGAAAATTGCAGTCTGATTGGGGTGTCCAATGAATGAAATATTGGCTCGATAGCGCCCCCTATTGAGTAGCCCCAACATTAGGTTTCACCTAGCTGTATGAAATTTGGTAGGTATGTGGATCGTGATGGGACGTACAAAAAATCCTCTTGGAATTTATCCCTAAACCAAACAGGAATCAGCCATTTTGAATTTGATGATGTTTTTGGACCGTTTCAAGGAGCTCTACTTTAAGGAACTCCTCCTAGAGATTTAACCCGATCGACTTCAGACTTGGTCAGTATGCTCTTGAGACCTTGGCAGTGAAAAGTTACTCAAAGATCAAAAAGTTCAAAAAAGATCAAAAACAACTATGTGTCCGTGGCGTGGCGTCAAAAAAACACCATTCGCCATGAAACAGGAAGTTGTTGTAACTCGGGCATACATTGTCTAATCTGCTCCAAATCTCTCATATGTCATAACATCCTGACCCGGAACACATCTATAAGACAATTTAGCATCATAGTAATAGCGCCACCTAGTGGCAACTGGAAGTTGTAAGTTTTGTACTTTGACATCCTGCTCCTCACAGATTAATCAGATCCCTCTCAAATGTTGTCAGAACAACCTTAAGACCTTGATAATGCTTCATTGTGAAGATTGGTAACAGGAAGTTAAAGTCTTTATACTTTGGCTTGTTTCTCTTAGTAGGTAAATCAAATCAACATCAAGTTAGTTACACACAAATGTAAGAAGTTCATAATGCCAGTTCATGAAGCTTTTGATGTTTCGTCGAACGCCGTTGCCGTGGCGACGCAGTCTTCGTCATTTTGAGAGGCTAGAAATGCTCGAAACATAAGCAAATTCGGCACACAGATTTAAAGCCCAAAATGTAGTTGTATAATATGATTTTATTGGTTCAGAGGGACAAATCGGCTCAATAGTGCCCCCTACAAAATTTCGACTAAGCAGCCCTCGCAGTACGTTTCACATAGATTTACAAAATTTGGTAGGCACATGTATCACATTTGGACTTAAAATAAAGTCTCTTGGGGCCATGCTCTAAACCCAACCGGAAGTCAGCCATTTTTTATTGTTTTAGAATTTCTAGTGTCGTTTTTGTCATTTCCAGGCGCTGCACTTTAACGAACTCCTCCTAGGGAAATAGTATTCGAATCAACTTCAAATTTGGTCAGTATAATCTGAAGAAGTTTGTGATGAAAAGTTACTCAAAGCTTGTTGTTTCGTGAAAAGCCGTTGCCGTGGAGACGCATTCTTCGCCATGAAAAACGAAGGTATTTTTGAGGGGCTAAAATACTCAAAACATAATCAAACTTGTCACACATTTAAAATCCTGAATGTAGTTATCTAATGTGATTTTAATGCTTCAGAGTGGCAAGTCGGCTCGATAGCGCCCCCTATAATATTTCTATGATGCAGCCCTCACAGTACGTTTTACCTAGATGTATAAAATTTGGTAAGCAGATGTATCACATCTAAACTTAAAAAAAAGTCTGAGGGGTCTAAGCTCTAAACCCAACCGGAAGTCAGCCATTTTGAATTTTGTATGAATTTCTCGTGTTTTTTTTCCATTTCCAGGTGCTGTACTACGAACTCCTCCTAGGGAATTAATCCAATCAGCTTAGAATTTGGTCAGAACAATCTAAAGACCTTAGCGATTAAAAGCCATTTTACATGGTTCACCATCATCCATCAAGCTGTTATAACTCGACTGTACTTTGTCAAAACTGTCCCAAACTTGACATGCTTGTTGACTGTCATGGCTTTAGGACTTCTGCATGCCAATATTAACTCATAGTCATAGCGCCACCTACTGATAAGCACGGACGTAAGCAGGATTCTATAATTACAGCGGCCCAAACACTGAACTTATTGAAAGGGTTTGTGGGCACACCATGAGAAAAAGACTTCTCTGATCTAAATATGTGCAAACTAAGATGCTTGGAGAGCAGAAATTAAATAAAAAAGGTTTCCAAATCGCACTTGTACGTGGAGTTTTCATTCATAGTAAATCTAATTGTTTTTGTTCGATTTGGAACAGGCCGTAATGTAAAGTAATTTCATGCAACGTGAAGTTTGTTTAATATAATCAAACTGCACCCAGACTAATTTATATGTTAGATTATTCTACATTGGCTCACCTTTTGACTTAAACTCATTTCTTTATAAAAATGTTTTTTTTTTTCCACATGGAACTATACATTCTCCTGTTTCTCCTCGACTCTTCCAGCTTTGAGTCACTCAGCAGCGATTGTCAGACCTACCTGCACAAACAAACGAGCTGCATTTACTCTGTTACGAACACTGAAGCTCGTTCACACACACTCAGTTTTTTGTTGATTTTTACAGGGTGACAATTATGATTGTATTCGGAGGTACACTCAAAACATTCGAGGCTTAAGACCTGGCAAAATAACCTGACTACGCCATTGGTCGACACAGGAAATACCGTTTAACTCGTGCAGGCAGTGTATGACGGTCACAGAAATGCACGGCCGCATCACCCAGAGTCCTGCCAGTACCCTCGACGTGCGTCAATATGCAAGGGCCCGATCAATGCTGCTTGCAGCTTTAATTATTATTGATATTACTATTATTTTCATATAAACTAACCTTTGAGAGACAGTTTGAACCTGACAATTAAAGACGTAACTTTTAGTTCAGAATGTCGAATTCATTTTCATGTCAAAGGAAACAGGAACTTCATATTTTATAATCATAATAAAGATATTTACACTCACCTGTGCACACTGACAAGTGTCTCCTCTCTCCATCCTCATTGGACATCACCGTTAAACGGTACAAAGTCCCGGGATCCAGATTCGGGATCCGACAGGTGAAGCTGGTTCTGGACACTCCGTCCGGGTCACAATCAGAGACATTAGGCCGAGAGTCCTCATCAGAGAACAGGATGAAGGAACAGGAGACACCGGCAGTGGTGAACGTCACCTCGACCCAACTGGAGCTCGAGCTGACGTCAGTGACATTTATGGAGCAGCAGGAAGCCTGAAACAGAAAGTGACATCACCACAGGTGAGCCTAAGTGGACTGCATTTAATCAATTTAAGAATTAATTAAAGTTATCATTACTACCATTAATATTACTGTCATAATAATAAGAATATATATTATTATTGTTATCAATAAAGGAATAAAGATATTATTAGTGTAAATATTATTGTTATTATTATCATTATTAATATTATTAGGGCCCGAGCACTGACGTAGTTGGAGTGGAGGACCTATTGTTATTCTAATGTTTATTATTATTATTATTATCGCGCGTGTTTCGTCGCAAAAAGGAGGTGCTTGGGATACTGGGAATTTTTTTAAATTCGTCATGAAGTTGTGACGCGGCCGTACATGGTCTAATCTGCTCCAAATGTATCATATGTCATAACATCCTAACTTTGAAGACATCTATATGACAATTTTAGAATCGTAGCAATAGCTCCACCTAGTGGTGACATGAAGTTATAAATTGTGTACTTTTACATCCTGCTCCTCACAGATTAATCAGCCAGTCAGCCATTTTTAATTTTTTATGAATTTCTAGTGTCGTTTTTGACATTTCCAGGCGCTGTACTCTAACGAACTCCTCCTAGGGAAATAATCGAATCAACTTCAAATTTGGTCAGAACAATCTAAAGACCGTTGTGATGAAAAGTTACTCAAAGCTTGTTGTTTCCTGAAAAGACGTTGCCGTGGCAACGCATTCTTCGCCATGAAAGATTAAGGTGTTTTGAGGGGCTAAAAATGCTCAAAACATAACCAAACACACATTTAAAATCCTGAATGTAGTTATCTGATGTGATTTTAATGCTTCAGTGTAGCAAGTCGGCTCGATAGCGGCCCCTACAATATTTCGACGATGCAGCCCTCGCAGTACGTTTCACCTAGATGTATAAAATTTGGTAAGCAGGTGTATCACATGTAGACTTAAAAAAAAGTCTGAGGGGTCTAAGCTCTAAACCCAACCGGAAGTCAGCCATTTTGAATTTTGTATGAATTTCTAGTGTCGCTTTTGCAATTTCCAGGCGCTGTGTATGATGGTCAGAGAAATGCATGACCGCGTCAACCAGAGTCCTGCCAGTACCCTCGACGTGCATGAAGTTGCGAGGGCCCGATCAATGCTACTTGCAGCTTTAATTGTTGTTATTATTCTGACATTATTCTTGATTGTCAGGTGTTTGAGGTTCAGGTATCATTACATCATCTTTTTCTGTGATAGAGGTTGATCAGGAATGCGGTGCCTCAAACATCCTGATAGTCTGAAACGTAACTCACCTCGTCTACGCTCCAAAATAAAAGTATCATGTAACATGTAACATGTTGTGGCGCATCTGAACATCACAGTCTTAAATCAGTCCGCTTAATTACCAAAAAATACAAACGGTGCATCCCCAGATCAGGTGGCACACCGAGAATATAAAGTTAGAAAAATGTGTCTCCAGTGATCCTCAGTGATCCTCATCTACAGACACATCTACAGACAGTTACTCCTCAGCTAATGGAGGCTGACTGCTGTTTTACATCACAGACGGATTAAAATATCTGGAGCTTCTTTATGACACATCATTCTCCAGATTTCTTCTTCACATTCATCAAACCGTGGACTTCATTTTTAAACTTTCACTGTGAACAGAGATCGACTCCCTGCCTTCCTTTCTGACTTTCTCTGACGACCTGCAGCATCAAACTGAGCCCCATCAATCAGAACCCACTATTGTTATGGTGGAATAGGAGTTATCCAATCAGGAAGCAGCCTCAGATCCCCAGAACGAAATAAGAAATAGTCTCATCAAACTTCATAATCCAGGTGAAGATTTGATGAACAGCTGAAGGTTTGTAAACATGAAATAATTGAATAATAGCAGTAAACACAAATTTATCTGTAAAGCAACAAGAACACTTACAGGTGTAGTGGTGGTTGATGCTAAAGTCGTGGGCTGAGGTGTCGTTGTAGTCGAAGGAGGAGTTGTGGTCATTCTAGTTGTTGTTGGAGCAACAGGTGCAGTACTAGCTGTACTGGTTGTACTGGTTGTGGTGGTGGGTTGTGTGGTTTTGATGCTTGTTGTCATGGCTGTGGTCGTCATGGTTGTAGTGGACGTAGGTATTGTTACAGAGGTGGTTGGAGTTGTGATTGGAGTTGTGGTTGTGGTTGGAGTTGTGAT
>NW_022280267.1:30209-38827 GCF_004355925.1 Anarrhichthys ocellatus
GGTTGGAGTTGTGGTTGTGGTTGGAGTTGTGATTGGAGTTGTGGTTGGAGTTGTGGTTGTGGTGGGTTTGGTTGTGGTTGTGGTTGAGGTGGTGATCCTTCGTGGTGACACCACCCCAGCTGTTGGAGATGTCGATAGAGGTCCAGTCACTGAGACTTTCGGATGAACAGTCAAGACAGTCGAGACAGTCGGCAGCGGCATGGTTATTGTGGGTGTTGTTTGGGAAATGGTCGGCGGAGGTTTACGAGTTGATGGAGGATGAATCTCCAGGATGGAGGTAGACGTCATATCTGCTGTTGAAGGCACACAAGCAGTCGTAGGAGGAGATGTAGTGGTGGTAGAGGAAGCTGAAAGATTTTTGTCAGTAATTGAATGTGTTGTATAAGTTGTATCTTGGTTTGACTCAGTTTCAGAAACCGCAGATAAACCAACAATAGCATCAGAGGTGACCGGAACCTCAGAGGTGACCTCAGACGTGGTGGTGACCTCAGACGAGACGTTGACCTCAGACGTGGTGGTGACCTCGGAGGAGATGTTGACCTCAGACGAGACATTGACCTCAGACGTGGTGCGGACCTGGGAGGAGACGTTGACCTCAGACGTGGTGGTGACCTCGGAGGAGACGTTGACCTCAGACGAGACATTGACCTCAGACGTGGTGGTGACCTCGGAGGAGACGTTGACCTCAGACGTGGTGGTGACCTCGGAGGAGATGTTGACCTCAGACGTGGTGGTGACCTCGGAGGAGACGTTGACCTCAGACGAGACATTGACCTCAGACATGGTGGTGACCTGGGAGGAGACGTTGACCTCAGACGTGGTGGTGACCTCGGAGGAGACGTTGACCTCAGACGTGGTGGGCACCTCGGAGGTGCCCTGAAGGTCGGTTGTCTCTGAGGAAACTGTGGAGGAAACCAGAGTCACAGCTGCAGTTTCAGACTCAGGATCATTGCTTATTGAGGACGAGGACGCAGTAGAAAATTCTTGGTGTTCTGACGTCATCCCGGCTTCGGTCCTGAGTTGAAGAACATTTGTAGCTGACAAACTCTCCGAACCGTCAGCGGATCGGACTGAGGTGAACTCAGCCGGACTCGAGGAAACAACATGTACCCCGGTTGGAGCTGACAGCTCTGTGACTGAAGTTGAAACATCAGGTTTAAAGTCTGTAGTTTCTGACCTCCTTGTTCGAGGTTTGGTGATGTCGTTCACATACGTTGAGGCTCTGTTACTAGTTGAACTGAGGACTTCTGAGGACGTGACTTGCCTGGTGGTCCGGTGGGTTTTTACTGTGTCAGGACTTGTGATGGTGAAGACGGTGCTGGAGAGTCCCAGTGGTTTCAGTGTGGATGAATAGAAGATGGAGACAGAAGTGGAGTCTGAAAAATTAGGAGAAAAGGACTTTAATGGCAATAAAAAAATCTACAAACTAAAACATAAAGAGGAACCTGAACCACAGTGAGGCGGCCCGGATCCCCCTGAGATTCACGACACGGGATAAAACCACCGATCGTCCTTTAAGTTCTCGACACGACGTCTGTCTTTGATATTGAGTCGTCTAAATTCATATGATTTGAATTGTTCTCAAAATAACAGCAGTGTGTCTCTGTGGATGTTAAAGTACAGAGCAGATAAATACGTATTATTAGGAAGTAAAACCTGTTACTCCGACATTCTACTGTTTTTGTTTTTATCAGGAATATAGTTGTTCATTATTTCTGAATCATTGTCAAGTGACTGAACCAATAAAGTGCTGATGGAGGGTAGAAAGTGATGTTTTTATGCTTCAGTGCGTCTGACTTTGGAAAGACGGCTTTATTTTCACCTGTTTATGTTTTACAATGTTGAAAAGCATTAAAAAACGTGTTTCCTGATAGGGCTGAGCTTTTCAGAGACAGTAAGCCAAAATCACTTCCTTTGATCTTTGTCTTACTTTATCAGAATCAGAATCAGAATCAGCTTTATTGGCCATGTATGCGTTCGCAGGTTGAACTTCCTGAGCTGGAGCAGGAAGTACAGCCTCTGCTGGGCCTTTTTCCTGATGGTGTCGATGTTGGGGGCCCACTTCAGGTCCTGGGAGATTGTGGATCCCAGAAACTTGATGGTCTCCACAGCGGACACAGTGTTGTTGAGTATGGTGAGGGGGGGTAGTGTTGGGGGGCTCCTCCTGAAGTCCACTGTCATCTCCACAGTATTGAGCTTGTTCAGCTCCAGGTTGTTCTGACCACACCAGAGGACCAGCTGTTCAACCTCCCGTCTGTACGCAGACTCATCACCGTCCCTGATGAGGCCGATGACCGTTGTGTCGTCTGTGAACTTCAGGAGTTTAACAGACGGGTCCTCTGAGGTGCAGTCGTTGGTGTAGAGGGAGAAGAGCAGGGGGGAGAGCACACACCCCTGGGGGGCACCAGTGCTGATAGAACGGGTGCTGGACCACATCCCTGGGGGGCGCCAGTGCTGATAGTCCGAGTACTGGATTTGGTTTTTCCCAGCCTCACCTGCTGCGTCCTGTCAGTCAGGAAGTTAGTGATCCACTGACAGGTGGAGGCTGCACAGTGAGCTGGCAGAGTTTGGGTTGGAGTATCTCTGGGATGATGGTGTTGAAGGCGGAGCTGAAGTCCACAAACAGAACCCTTGCATATGTCCCTGGGGAGTCGAGGTGTTGCAGCATGTAGTGCAGTCCCATACTGACTGCATCATCCACCGACCTGTTTGCACAGTAGGCAAACTGCAGGGGGTCCAGCAGGGGTCCTGTGATGTCCTTCGGGTGGGTCAACACCAGTCTCTCAAAGGATTTCATGACCACAGACGTCAGGGCGACGGGCCTGTAGTCATTTAATCCTGTGCTGGAGGATTTCTTGGGGACCGGGATGATCGTGGAGCGTTTGAAGCAGGAGGGGACTTCACATAGCTCCAGTGATCGGTTGAAGATCTGTGTGAAGATGGGGGCCAGCTGGTCAGCACAGACTTTCAGGCAGGAGGGGGACACACTGCCTGGGCCCGGAGCCTTCCTGATTTTCTGTCTGTGGAAGAGCTGACCCACATCCTCTTCGCAGATCCTCAGTGCATAAGCTGTACTTTGTAAATGTCTAAGAGTTCCAAACCAGTAATACATTCGAACTAACCAATCAATCAACCAGCACTGCTCTTCTAATTATTACATGTGTACAACATTAACAATGTACTTAAGTACCGCTGTACCTTCATTGACCTGCTTCTTGGCAAGAGCTGTATTCTCCAGTTTTTAAAGTATTAGAATGTCTTCTGTCTTTATAATCAGAGCAATGGAATAGGAATTTATCAGCAGGAGAAATGTGAGTATTGATCCAGACCAAACTAGATTAAACTATATCAAATTAATACAACAAAGTAGCTTTGGTCTGGCTTTAATCTGAACCGGTTGGTTACAGAAGCTTTAGGTTTACTGGCAATAGAAAACAGAAGGAGGGGCTCATTACCATCAGTTAAACCACATAGTGACTTAATAATAATTTATGTTAAACTCAGAGGAGAGATGAACAGAAACATGTTGGCTGAGACTCTGACAGGAAGCACAGCGCTGACGTTTTTCCTGTCTGACTGAGTGAACTAACAATGACAGGAAGTGTGAACTCACTGACTTCCTGTTGAGAGACACTGACGTTTAGCAGGTAGCCTGTCAGGTAAACTTCAGGGTCTCACTTTAGTGTTTCACAAAGACAAATTAAAGTAATGAGAGATTGAGACAGGAAGTGATGTCATGACGTCAGCTCTCTGAACAAGATTTAAGTCAACCTAAACTTATATGACTCTTTATCACTTTATCTTCAGATATTATTAATATTCACAACATCACATCAGTGGTGGAAGAAGATCTTTAACCTCAGTAAAAGTACTAATACCACAGTGTAGAAATACTCTGTCTCTAGTAAAATCATATTTCAGTAACACGTACAAAAGTATCAGCATCAAAATATACTTAAAGGTACAAACATAAAATTACTCATTATGCAAAACAATGTGTATTATATGATTGTCATATACTTATTGATGCATTAATAACACTTTAAAGGCGGAGCTCATTTTATTGGCTTTATGTACTGCTGGTAGTTTAATCTGTAATGATACATCATCATTTACTGGTTGATTATGTTTTGTTTTAATAATCGGAGTTACTTTACAGATTAAGATGATGATTTCTACGTCTAAACCTTCTACCTGTCTCTTAGACCTCATCCCGACTAGGCTGCCTAAAGACGTTTTACCGTTAGTTAGCACGTCTTTATTAGATAGGTTTATAGTTAGGGCTGGCTCAGGTTTATAGTTAGGGCTGGTTGAGGTTTATAGTTAGGACTGGTTCAGGTTTATAGTTAGGGCTGGTTCAGGTTTGACTTGGACCAGCCCCTAGATCTGCTGCTATAGACCCAGACTGTTGGAGGACTTCCTATGATACACTGAGCTCCTCTCTCCTCTTCTCTCTCTTCTTCTGTATGAATTCATGTCCCATTAATGGGTCCTGGTTTTATCTGGACCCTGGTCCTGCTGACACCCACTGCTACTATCATTATTCAGTGTGGCTTTGTAGCACAAAGGTAGTAAAACTGCCTGTGCCAAAGCACACTGTATATTATCCATCGGGCTTAATCATAATAATAACTAGAAAATTCCTAAAGAAATTTTAACAGTGTGGCTTCTACTGCCCGAAGAAATCGCAATATATACACACGCCAATGTTACCGGTAGTGTCATTCAGGTTCAATTGAGATAGCGCTACTCTCTTTTCTGCATTTTAGATTCATACTCTTGGAATTGAATCTTGTATTCGTGATGGACAGTCCACAAATGCTCCCGTCATTTCTGTACTGGACATGTACATCTTTGTTTGAGAAGCCTTTGGAAATGATGGGAGCTGATGCTCCCATCATTTCGGTACAAACCTCATTCAGAGTTTCATGTTAAGATACAGCTACTCTATGGGGCTTTTATTTTGAAAGGGTGGGACTGGGTGGGTGAGAGAGGGGGAGGGGAGACAGAATCATAATGTTTGACACTAAAATGAGAGGCTTCATCACAAGCATTCCAGTTAGAATTCATTCTGTGGGGCTTTTAATTTGAAATGGGGGGAGGGGGGGTGAGAGGGGAAAAGTCCTCTAAAAATATCTAAGCCCTAAATGACTGTATGATAGAGAGACACACACAGAGAGATAGAGGGAGAGGAGTGTGTGTGCGTGTGTGTCTCAGTGCCTCTGTGTGTTTATCAACATCACTAATGAGCTCATATAAACACCTGTGTGCTTGGGTGCATGTTGGTGATTGGAGCACCTGTGTGTTAGAGGCTAATTAAGAGAGATTAGAGTGAACAGTGATTTTCAACAAAACTACCTGTCAAACATATGCCCTCTATACCAAAACCATGAGACTAATCAATAAAATATGGATACCGTGAGAGAGATAAGACTCTGGCAAACGCGGAGATGTGTTTTTTATGTTTGTGGTGTTAAAATGTGAGCTCAAGCACAATATGCAAAACTGGTGCTGTCTGCTTTCTTTGAGAAATGAGTGGTGAGATTTAACATGGAGTCTAATGGAGCAGTTGGTTGGAGTTCATGTCGCTCTGTGGCTCTTTGAGCCAAATGTGTAAGTCCGTTGGATTCCACAGACATCTGTGTGCGACAGCACAACATTTCCAAGCTTTTTGGCCAAAAATGGTGTATAAAGAGTAAAAATTGTGGGAGCTGGAGCAATTTGTTTGGAAAACTCACAGAATATTTTCCTGCTCCGTTCCACTCTGACAGTTATGCTCTCACTCTAGCTCTTAACGAGCCGTGCAATACACACCCATTATAAAATCTGAAACAGACCCAAAATTTTCCTGAAACTTAATCTGTGACTTCATGAAAACTGTGCTAGCTATGAAAATGTCCCTTTGGCTCAATAAAGTGCAGCGTTTTGTCTACGTTTTAAACTTTGAATCATGTTTCTACGTTAATGTATGGCTAGTCAATATGGGCCCAAAGTTAAGTGTTTTTTTAGCTCTCTTCACGCCGCAACCCCATTCAAGTGAACGGAGGAATTTTGCTCCGTTTTTGGGGATTTTCGGGAATTTTCGGGAAAACCGCTGGGCGAATCTCTCCGGAAAATAGATAGCACACTATTCCCGATCAGGCCACACGTTTTGATGTATTTTTCACGCTACTGTTGGCAACGCTGTGTGAGGAGAAGCGCGCCAAACTTCATTTTGCTCCGTTTTTCTGGGTTTTCCGTGATTTTCGGGAAAACCGCTGGGCGAATCTCTCCGAAAAATAGTTTCCGCGCTATTCCCGATCAGGCTGCACGTTTTGATGTATTTTTCACGCCGTTGTTGGCAACGCTGTGTGAGGAGAGGCGCGCCAAACTTTTGGATAAACCTGATTATTATTATTATTATTATTATCATTATTATTATGGGTAAGCCCGATGGATAATATACAGTGTGCTTTGGCACAGGCAGTTTTACTGCCTTGTGCCACAAAGCCACTCTGAATAATAATGATTATTATCCAAAAAGTTTGGTGCGCTTCTCCTCACACAGCGTTGCCAACATCTGCGTGAAAAATACATCAAAACGTGCGGCCTGATCAGGAATAGTGTGCTATCTATTTTTCGGAGAGATTCGCCTAGCGGTTTTCCCGAAAATCCCAAAAAACTGAGAAAAATCGCCCCATTCAAGTATGGGGTTTCGGCGTGAAGAGAGCTAAAAAACACTTAACTTTGGGCCCATATTGACTAGCCGTACTTTAACATAGAAACATGATTCAAAGTTTAAAACGTAGACAAAACGCTACACTTTATTGAGCCAAAGGTACATTTTGATAGCTAGCACAGTTTTCATGAAGTCACAGATTAAGTTTCAGGAACATTTTGGGGCTGTTTCAGATTTTATAATGGGTGTGTATTGCATGGCTCGTTAAGAGCTAGAGTGAGAGCATAACTGTCAGTGGAGCAGGAAAATATTCTGTGATTTTTCCAAACAAATTGCTCCAGCTCCCACAATGTTTACTCTATATATACCATTTATGCCCCAAAAGCTTGGAAATGTTGTGCTGGTCGCAGTAAAGTATCTATGGAATCCAACGGACTTACACATTTGGCTCAAGGAGCTGCAGAGCGACATGAACTCCAACCAACTGCTCCATTAGACTCCATGTTAAATCTCACCACTCATTTCTCAAAGAAAGCAGACGGTACCAGTTGTGTCTATTGCTCTGGAGCTCACATTATTAACACCACAAACATAAAAAACACATCACTGCGTTTGCCAGAGTCTTATCTTTCTCACGGTATCCATATTTTGGCACTCAGACTTTTTGTTAAAAGGAGTTAGGGGTATTGTTCAAAATCACTGTTTACTGCAACGTTTCTTAATCAGTCTGCCTCTAACACCAGGTGCCTCCTCGCCATGGGAACCAGTTACACACACGCACGCAGGCTCTCTCTCTCTCTCTCTCTCTCTCTCTCTCTCTCTCTCTCTCTCTCTACACACACACACATGACATGGAAGCATGGACCTCCTGTCTGTCTGTCTGTCTCTGTCAGTCTGTCTCTGTCTGTATCTCTCAGTCTGTCTGTCTCACTCTGTCTCTCTCTATCATACAGTCATTCAGGTTTTAGATATATTTAGAGAACCCCCCCCCCCCCTCCCATTTCAAAATAAAAGCCCCAGAGAGTGAATTCTAACTGGAATGCTTGTGATGAAGCCTGTCATTTAATAACCTCTGTGTTTGTGTGTCAAACATTATGAATATGTCTCCTATCCCCCTCTCTCCCCCACCCAGTCCCACCCTTTCAAAATAAAAGCCTCATAGAGTAACTGTATCTTAACATGAAGCTCAGAATGAGGTTTGTACAGAAATTATGGGAGTGTTAGCTCCCATCATTTCCAAAGGCTTCTCAAACAAAGATGTACATGTCCAGTACAGAAATGACGGGAGCCATTTGTGGACTGTCCATCACGAATACAAGATTCAATTCCAAGAGTATGAATCTAAAATGCAGAAAAGAGAGAAGCGATATCTCAATTGAACCTCAACGATACTACTGGTAACATCAGCGTGTGTAGCTATATATTGCGACGTCTTCGGGCAGTAGAAGCCACACTGTCAAAATTTCTTGTGAAATTTTCTAGTTATTATTATTAGTCACATTTCTATTTCCGATACCATTACTTTTGTTATCATTATAATTCTTCTATATCAACTGCTGCTGTTATTACTAGTAGTCATAATGTTTCCATCATTATTATACTTAATACTCTAATTATATGAATAATTTCTGTCATTGAATGTGTTGTAACTCTGTTATGTTCATTCTGTACACATGACATCTATCACACTTCATCCTGATAGAGGATGATGGTGATGATGATGATGATGATGATGATGATGATCCCTCCTCTGTTTCCTGTACTGATGTGAGGGTCACAGGTCAGACGATGTTGCATGTATACAGATTGTAACTCTGAGTTAAACTTTTGATTTGTGATTTTGGGCAATCCAATCCAATCCAATCCAATTCAATCCAATTAAATTCAATTGGATTGAAAGTAGTGCAGTAAGTATATATATATATATATATATATATATATATATATATATATATATATA
>NW_022280267.1:38837-46454 GCF_004355925.1 Anarrhichthys ocellatus
ATATATATATATATATATATATATATATATATATATATATATATATACTTACAGACCCTGGAGTACACTGTGACATCACTGTTGGGTGTGGCTACAGGTTATAAACGTGAAGGTGTCTCCTGGTTCTTGTCACCTGTTTGGGGACATAACGATGTTATCCGCTGGGTCCCTCCTGAGTCCACATCGTACTTCCTCCACTCTGAAGCCGATAGATTTTCTGCAATCACGACTCCTGATCCCTGTTTCTTCAGGTACAGGTGAGTCTCAGCCAATCCCAGAGCTCCGTTGGTGTCGTCGCAGCTCCATGGCGGCGCTCCGCTGCAGTCGCTGAGTTTGGCAAGGCGGTCATGGAGCGGCAGGTTGGGGGAGGGGTCAGTCCAGAGACACCTGGAGGACTGAGTGTGAACCAGCCGGGCCCCGCCCAGCCACGCCCACTGTTGGGCGGGGTTAGTGACATCACAACGTCCCAGGAGCACCGCCTGACTCTGGGCGAAGAGACACAACCTCGTCGGAGTCGAGATGATGAGGAAACCAGCTGAGAGACGAGTTGACAACAAATCAAAGGTTATTAAAAGTTTCTATAATGATATAAAAAGAGTCTCTGTGTCTTTAAAGGGTCACTAATGAGACTTTTGTTTGTGCACAAATTAAATGGTGGTTTGTTGTAATAATGTGAACTGAACCTTTAAACGAACACATGAATGAGTTTTATATAAATGTTGGTAACATTTTCTGTGACATTGACAACTTCGTAGAGTAACTCATAATCATATCATAATGCATTATAATATGATTATGATACATTGTAAAAAGGATTATAATGTGTTTCAACTATGGGAATTATAACAGTAACGAATAATTATGAAGTAATATGATAGTTGAAACTATTCCTTTCTGTAATAAGAAGAAATTTATTTACTGTGGGCATATATGTATACATAAAAAAGTATATATAAATATATGTATTTATACATATACGTATATATATACATGACATATATAAATATATATCTTTTTTATCATATTATTATTATTTTAATGTGGTTAATGGTCAAGATGTTTGTGAACATTTTACATTTTTATCTTCATCTTCTTCTTTATTGTTTATAAAGCACTTTGTAACAGCACAAAGAATCAGTTTTATCAGTATTAGTGGTAGAAGTAGTGCTCTCGCTCTTATTATTATAAAGTATTATTTTGATTTCTGTGTACTTTATTTGAGCGTTTTCATTTTCTGCAGCTTTATACTTCTACTTCACTGCATTTCACAAGTAATAAAGTAAACTTTGTATTTATTTACTTAAGTATCAAGTAAATGAGTAAAAGAAGTCAAAGTACTTCTTTCATCACAGTGTTTCATTGATAATAAAACATAACTTCAATCCATTCATTTAGATATTATTAATATTCAAACTGCTGCCATCTCATCAGTGGTGGAAGAAATACTCTTTTAATAAAGTACTAATACCACAGTGTAGAAATACTCTGTTAAGTACAAGTCCTGCATTCAAAATCTTACTTCAGTAAAAGTATTATCATCAAAATGTACTCAAAGTACCAAAAGTAAAAGTACTCATTATGAAGAGTGATATAAATATATACTGTATATATACATATATTATATTATAATTATTGATTTGTTTAGGAAGATGGAACAATATCACTGTGTATTATTCTTAATGATGCAGCAACAGACTTAATACTGAATCTAAATGATTTATCAGAAAAAGAGCTCTTATTATAAAAACAGTTTTATTCATTTCTTTGGTGAACAAACAGACAAAAGTTAATCAGGTACTCTGGTTGTTCAAAATCATTTTGAAAGAAGTTTGTCGATCACACGGATCATCAGATCCTGATCCTGATCCTGATCCTGATCCAGACCACCAACACCATCACATCATCAGAGCAGTACTTACACACACAGCTGGATCTCAGTAGAATGAATAAAAGCAGAACCGGGGCGTCCATGTTCCTTCATGCGTCCTCCAGCTTCAGATGAGCCAAACAGAGGAGCTGAAGGGAAGTCAGTGTATGTGGGGAGGAAAAAGTCAGCGAGCAGCGTTTCCTCCTATTCAATTGTTGTGGAGGTTTCACGGTGAAGGAGTTGTCAGAAATACCAGAGAACATCCTCCATGTTCAGTTCTAATAAACCTCCAGCAGGAAGAGGAGGAGCAGCCCAGATACTTCATGTGGAGACAAATATGTTCAGTTATTAGAAATCATCATAATAATAATAATAGTTCACAAAGAGCTCATGTCTTCAATTATTTAGCTTAAACCACATTTAATAAGACACAGTCAAGGTCAACGTTGTGACTTTGTGACGTTGTGACTTTGTGACTTTGTGACGTTGTGACGTTGTGACTTTGTGACGTTGAGACGTTGTGACTTTGTGATGTTGCGACTTTGCACAATTGCGTCGTTGAGACTTTGTGATGTTGCGACTTTGCGACGCGACGTTGAGATTTTGTGACGTTGCGACTTTGCGATGTTGAGACTTTGCGACTTTGCGACTTTGCGACATTGAGACTTTGTGACGTTGTGACATTGGGAATTTGTGACGTTGTGACGCTGAGACTTTGTGACGTTGTGACGCTGAGACTTTGTGACTTTGAGACTTTGTGACGTTGCGACGTTGCGACTTTGAGACTTTGTGACGTGACGTGACTTTGAGACTTTGCGACGTTGAGACTTTGTGATGTTGAGACTTTGTGACTTTGTGACGTTGCGACGTTGCAACTTTGTGACTTTGTGACTTTGTGGCATTGAGGCTTTGTGACTTTGTGACGTTGAGACTTTGAGACTTTGTGGCGTTGAGGCTTTGTGACTTTGTGACGTTGTGACGTTGAGACTTTGTGACGTGACGTTGAGACTTTGAGACGTTGAGACTTTGTGACTTTGTGGCGTTGAGGCTTTGTGACTTTGTGACGTTGTGACGTTGAGACTTTGTGACTTTGTGGCGTTGAGGCTTTGTGACTTTGTGACGTTGTGACGTTGAGACTTTGTGACGTGACGTTGAGACTTTGTGACGTTGTGACGTTGAGACTTTGTGACTTTGTGACGTTGAGACTTTGTGACTTTGTGGCGTTGAGGCTTTGTGACTTTGTGACTTTGTGACGTTGTGACGTTGAGACTTTGTGACTTTGTGACGTTGAGACTTTGTGACGTTGTGACGTTGTGACGTTGAGACTTTGTGACTTTGTGACGTTGAGACTTTGTGACGTTGTGACGTTGAGACTTTGTGACTTTGAGACGCTGTGGCGTTGTGATGTGTAATGTAATGTGGTGTGATATGATAAATGAGTTTATATCTGTATTATTATTGTAGTTTTGGGTATTTGTTTGTGTTATTTTCGAGACTTGGTTTGCATGTCATGTTACCCTCCACCTTTAGCTGTTCGACTCCCCCCCCCCTCCTTTCACTGACATCCTGCCCTAGACAGGAGGAGAAGGAGGAAGAGGAAAAGGAGGAACATCTCCTCCACCCTCTACATCCTGACTGCAGTCTTCACACTGAACAAACACAACAACCTGAAGTTCACTTCAACACGGTACAAGAATATTTCACTGAAATACAATCTTTCAAAATAAAGTGCTCAGCGCAGCATCTTTTTCATTTTAATGAATAAATGTCCAACCTGTTCTTTCAATACAAAACTAAACACATGAACAATTCTCCTCGGAAAATGTTCTACTAATATACATGAAACAATTCAACTCGTTCAGTATGAAATCCTTCACTAGATATATTTACTCAAGCACTGCAATACAAGTTTCAGGTACTTGTACTTACAATTTGTGTTACTTTATACCTTTACGTCTGTACTACAATTATCTGACAGCTTTAGCTATTTGTTACTTTCACAGAGGTAGGTTTTACACACAAAATGTGTGATGAACGTGTATAAATACTGCATTGTTCCAAATGTATCTACAGTATATAAAAATATACAAGGTAAGTAAAAGTATCTTCACCTTAAGCAGCTACAACATTGCAACTTTAATGCATCTAATAATATAATATATCATATATGTGGTCGCTCACTTTCACAGCTTTGCATTTAAATTAAAAGCAACAGGAAGTTCAAACCCTTGACCTTCAGATTAAAAGTCTCTCTGCTCTGCTGTAAAATAGATAAACATAAAATAACATATCAGACATCAGACAGTGATGGAGCTGAAGACTAATCAGATACAACGTAAACTGTCAGAATCAAGACGATCAGAAACTCTTCTCTTCTGTGAGTGTGTGTTGTGTACAAATGTGTATTAGTAAAGTGTGTGTATTAGTACAGTGTGTACAGTGTGTATTAGTACAGTGTGTGTATTGTATGAGGTCCCCGCCCTCTTCAGGAAGTGTTTCTGTGTCACCTCAACAAACTGAGTTGTATTGATAGTAAATCTTTCACAGGCTCAGTCATGTGTGTGTGTGTGTTTTTATAAAACCTTACAACCCACCAATGAAATATAGTATGTAATATATACATGCAGGGCTGCTCTTCCAGCTGTAAAGCTGCTGTCTGCTGGACTAGAAGCTGTTGTTTGTTCTCTCCTCATCAGACAGTTCAAGGCCTCCGTCTGTCCTCAGAGGTCAGGCTGAGGGAGTGTCTCACTGCAGAGGAAGAGCTTCATGACTGTGTGTGTGTACTTTGTTGAGCTTCATCTGAATAGTTTGTTTGTGTTAAACATTAAAATCTAATCATAAAAGTAAAATTTCAGTCTCACAATGACTCACTGTCTCTTTAACTCGTTGACTCATTTCCTGTTTACCTCTCAATCATCTGCTGCCTCTCTTCTCTCTAGAGCCACGCTGCAACGTGAGGTTTATAATATAACCAGCTTACTTCATATAATAGATTTTACTACATCGGCTCACTTCTTAGTCTGAATTTAGTTCTCTATAAAAACATTGATTTATTATTTAACACATGCAACTGTTCGCAATTTCTCCTCTAATATTTCCACTTGGAGTCACTCAACAGTGACTGCTATTCACCACTTAACTGGATCATGTGTCCTTGTGGAACCAATTAAGCTGAATATTCAAAAACATGTCACATCATTATTGCATAACAAATAAAAAAGCAAAGGACCTAGGACACCACAGTTCATTTCTAGCCTCAGATAGAGTTCTGTTAGTATCAACTGACACCCATCATAGAAAAATTACTGAATCTACTTACACGCCATCATACAGAAACCCGAAGCGTTGCCTTAGGCAGTAGATTATAACTGTGTCCAACAGCACCATCACAAAGAATCGGCCCAAATGAATGAGCGCGTTTGTTGTGGGACTCTTTCAAATCAGACTGCATGTAATGCAACACATCTGAATGAAGCCGTTAACCTGATGGACACTTTAACTTACTTCAGGTTTATAGTTAGGACTGGCTCAGGTTTATTAGTAGTTTCCATCACATTACTCTCATTAATGAATCATCTCTGTCATATGCATTGCATGTGTTGTAACCGTTATGTTGTTCGTTCTTACACACTTCATCCCGATGGAGGACGAGGATGATCCTCTGTTCATCTCTGACGTCTCTTCTCTACCGACGTCGTATGTTTACAGATAGTTAACTCATCAGTTTACTGCAGTTTACCTGATGGACATGTTAACCAAAGTAAAGACACAATAACACTTCAGGAGACATTTCTTATTAAAATAATTTAATAACATTTGAATCCAACATGTAGAAAACAACAGTGGAAGGACTTCTCTCCTCTCAAATACTCTTTAATCATTATATGGTAGAACTTTGACAAAAAGAAAAAACAAGGGAGCACGATAGCGAGTCCTGCAGAGTCCTGCAGCTGGTTCAGTCTCTGTGGCTCAGAGTCTCTCAGACGGACCAAATAGAAAAGATTCAGTTTGTCTGCTTCTGTTTTAGTTTGATCACTTTAACAAAATAATCTTGTTTCCTCAGGAGACAAAGAAAAGACAAGGTGCAGATGTTGCAGCATCGCTACAGGAGGGAAAACATCCTCTAAATACACGCCCCCAGAAAAATACATCCCCCCCCAGGTAAAATCAAATGGGAGGAAATGAAGTCCAAATGAAAGGTGACAGAAACGAAACAGGGAGGACATGAATAAACAGTGTGTCACTCAGCAGGTCCATACTTACGTACATGATGTGATATAAGCTGGTGTCTCACAGGTGTGTGTGGGGGGATTCAGGTCCTCCCTGTTTCGTTTCTGTCACCTTTCCCCCCATCCTCACTGCCTCCCATTTGATTTTACCTGGGGGGGGTGTGTGTTTGGGGGGGGGGGGGGGGGGGGGGGGGGGGGGGGGGCATCTGTCTTACCTCGTCTGAATCGTTCACTGTTTATTTCTACTGTCTGAGTTACGATGCGAGTGTCACTGCTCTTCTGTCTCTGGAGAAGCTACTAAACTGAGCCGCTCAATGAGACTCACTCCCACCTGTTGACACCTGTCCACCAGCCTCCTCAGTCGGTCCGAGACTCCTCCCTCTGCTGCTTCAAACAGCAGGCGCTGTGTGGGGGGGGAGACGACAAGAGGAGGGGGGCAAAGACAGAGTAGGAAGGGAGGGGGAGAGAGGCGGTGAGGATGGGGGAGGGCAGCAGGTGAACATGCGTGTATACAGGTGAGGTGTAAACATTCACTCCTTCACTTCCTGTGTCTCAGGTGAACAGGGCGGGGCTATAGGAGAAGACACAGGGTGCATATATTACATCCTTAACCGGGAGCCGGGACTTTCCCACCTGAGACACAGGAAGTGGCCGAGTGGACTGACCCGGGTCTGTTATGTGTGCGAGTGATGAGAGTAACAGAGAAAGTGAAGGGTAAATTACATGTTTCCACAGGGCAGCACACAGTGGGAGGTGTTGAAGAGCCTGCTGATATAGAAGTCGAACCTAGAAGAGAAACAAAGCGACATAAAAGAAGAAGGGAGGAGAAAGAAACAGCAGACGGATGAAGCATCGAGTCAGTTCACACAGAAACATCACAAAACCAATGGTTCAGTCGTAAATATAGAAGCAACAACAATCAGACTGTCAATCACCACTTTATATAGAGCCTGTAGGGAAGAAACCAGATTCAGTTACATGATCATCAACAGCTCAAACCTCCAGTCAACGGTTTTACAGGAAAAGGAAACTGATTTTAAGGGTGCCGACTGTCACATGACCTCCATCACTCACCTCAGATGGCTTCTTTAGCTCCCTCTCCACAGCTATCAGTCTGAGAGACACAGCACAAACACGGTCAGCTTCATTCACCTCAGACCACACTGGACAGGAGACCTCACACTGAACACGGACTCTGTTTGTGTTTGGTGAACTCACATCTCCCAGTAGGCCAGACACTTTGGAGCCTGACTGCTCAACATCCGGACCTGGAACTTCAAGTGTTCAATGTTTCCGTCCTGCCACTCCTGATGCAGCAACCTGGACAGCAACACAGCAACTCAGGAAGCAACCAACACAACCAGCCCCAACTATAAAACAGAGCCGGCCCCAACTATAAAACAGAGCCGGCCCCAACTATAAAACAGAGCCGGCCCCAACTATAAAACAGAGCCGGCCCCAACTATAAAACAGAGCCGGCCCCAACTATAAAACAGTGCCGGCCCCAACTATAAAACAGTG
>NW_022280267.1:46464-55414 GCF_004355925.1 Anarrhichthys ocellatus
CGTAACTATAAACCTGAGCCGGCCCCAACTATAAACATGATCCAGCCGTAACTATAAACATGATCCAGCCCCAACTATAAACATGATCCAGCCCCAACTATAAACCTGATCCAGCCCCAACTATAAACCTGATCCAGCCCCAACTATAAACATGATCCAGCCCTAACTATAAACATGAGCCAGCCCCAACTATAAACCTGAGCCGGCCCTAACTATAAACCTGAGCCAGGCTCAATAAAAACACAACAGGATTCATCCCCATGGAAACAGCGAGTGTGTATGTGCGTACCTCAGGCCCAGTTCAGTGTTGTTGGGCATGGCGTATCTCAGTCTCTCTAGGACAAGTGCATGCTGGGACTGCGGCAGACAGCTCAGGTAGAGAGTCACCACCTGAAGAACCAATCAACACAAAGCGTTTTGATCTTTACCAGGTGAACCGTCTGCTGGTTCATACAGAGAGACAGACAGTAAGAAGGAGACAGACAGACAGGTCCTACCTTGTTGTGGAAGCTGTAGCAGCTCCAGAACTCTGCTGGGTTAAAGGGAACCTCCAGTCGAGACGGGACGGTGCTCAGACAGCGATGGACCAGATCTGAGAACAGTTTGGACTGATGGTTGGACTGTTGACTGCTGCTGAACACCAGGTAACTGTAGACAGAGGCACAATGAACACCAGGTCACTGTAGACAGAGGCACAATGAACACCAGGTCACTGTAGACAGAGGCACAATGAACACCAGGTCACTGTAGACAGGTGATACAGGTGATGTAACACTTACTCCATCCAGAGTTTATGAAGCTCCTCCAGCTGCATAGTTGACCCCAGAGCTCTCTCAAAGGCGTCCACCGTCTCGTCTACAGAGCCGTGAAGCCACTGCCAGCGACTGGAACAACAACACAGATTCAATACAATAAGTAAACTTTAACCCGATTCATAAATAACATATGTGATATATTTCATGATGATGTTCTGTAGACTCGCCTGTTGAACATCTTTGGTGACAGATACAAATATGAATCCAGGTAATGAGATATTCTGAGTCTCTCTAATGTCAGAAATATCTCGATAGGTCAACATGACTACAAGCTACATGTCAAACCTTCCTGTCATGAAAACAGATTTAGAGAAGAAACGTTCATGACGTCTGTAACAAAGACTTCTTCTCATCATGAACAGATGGAGACTCACCAGTGGATGAGGTGGAGGGAGGACATCTGCTGACTCAGCTGCTCCTGAAGCTCCCTGATGATGGGACCTCTCAGCAGCTCCTCGGTGGGGAAACCCAGGACGTGTCTGAAGGGAGCAAAACAACAAAGTGTAACTCTTTAAAAGTCCTCCACATGTTTAACATTCAGTTCAGTATCCCATCATGTACCTGAGAACGTCCACCGGCTTCTTCTGGCTCTGCTGGTCCTCACACAGAGACAGGACGAAGCCTCGGAACAGAGGAGCGATGGCACCGGACTTCTCCTGTCAGACCACATTTAAACATTTAAAAACACCTCTATTTGACCAGGATGAAGCTGCACCCCGTGACCCTGAACCACCTGGAGCTCACCTGAGCCATGAGGAACCTGCAGGAGTGGTAGAAGACCTCAGCATTGTTGGGACACTCTGCCAGAGCGTGAAGCCACATGCTGACCGCCTGATCCAGGTCTCCCTGCCTGATGTGGAGGTCGGCCAGAGCGTCTCTCAGGGCGCAGGACTCGGGACAGAGATCCAGCAGAGACCGACACAGAGCCACGCCCTCATCACACCTGTTCAAACGACAGCCCTAATCAATACATGAACATAATATCAACACGGTTCTAAAGCTGATGAAGATAAATCAAAAGTCATCAGTTCCTGTCAGCAGATAGAACACTGCCCCCCCTCACCTGTCCAGCAGCTTGTAGAGGAAGATGAGGTTGGTGTGAAGAGGAAGGCAGGCCATCGTCCTCTGGCTGAGAGTCAGAGACTCATCGGTGCACTGATGGACGGCGTCTGAGAGGGGAAGAAGAAGAAGAACGATTATAGAACCAGAACAAAGAGAAGAGTTCTGTTTCTTAGAGGGGAAGAAGAAGAAGAACATTTATAGAACCAGAACAAACAGAAGAGCCTCCGTACCTCTGAACAGAGCCACCAGGATGTGGAGCGGCGTGCTGACATCCTGCGGCGTCCTCCAGGGCAGCAGGAAGGACTCTCTGCTGACCAGCCGGGACGGACCGGACTCGGCCGGGTCCAGCAGGCCGGCCGGCAGCCGGTCGAACTCCGTCAGGTGGATGTAGGAGAGCCACAGCAGCGCCCGGTCGCTGGCCCTCAGATGCTCGGCGATGCTCCTGTCGTGGGCCGACTTCAAAGCGTTCTGCAACACAAACACAAGCTTTATGTTCACGTCCACCATCTACCTGAGCACAGGATCACAGACCTCCACTCACCTGGAGGATAGCCAGAGCGCTCTCCATGCGGCCTGTGAACAGGTTGAGCTGGACTCTGTAGAGCAGAGCCTCCATCAGCTGGAAGGATAGTCGGTCAGTCACGGCAGGAGAAGCTTCAGAGACCAGAAACCGGAGTAGACGGTCACACACGTAGTCCTTCCCCTCGAAAGAGCTCTCCAGCTTCAGGTACTGAGAGGAAGATACAGACAGGTCAGGGCGACAGGTCAGGGGTTAACACAAAGTGAAGTGGACATTCTGTGTGAAGATCAGGTTCTTTCTTACATTCCACCACACTTTGTAGTCTGGAGCGTGTTCCACAGCCATCTCACACATCTCCTGGACCTCCTCTCTGCTGCCTCTCCTGGAGAACAGGGACAGGTAGTGGCTCCACACCTCAGGGTTCTCACAGTTACTCTCCAGAGCTCGAGACAACGTGTTCAAGGCTGCTTCCAAACACTCTGCTGCAGACCTGCAGAGGAACATGAGGTTCTCATTTAAAGAGAACAGACCTGCAGAGGAACATGAGGTTCTCATTTAAAGAGAACAGACCTGCAGAGGAACATGAGGTTCTCATTTAAAGAGAACAGACCTACAGAGGAACATGAGGTTCTTAGAGAACATTAGAACCCACGTGTCGTTCTGGTTGAGGTACTTGAAGGCTAACTTGATCCACAGCTGAGGGTCTCCAGGACTCTCCAGAACGCTGGTCTCCAGGTTCGATATGTCGTCCGTCTCACTGACGAAATACCGTTTGTCCTCCGATGTGACGCAAACGTCCAGAGCAGAGAGGCTGGTTTTACAGACGCCGTCTGGACAGAGAGACAGACATCATCTGATCAGCAACAGGGTTTATAGCATTACAGTACAATCAATCACGTTACTGATCCCCAGTGGGCAAGAGAATATGAAATAATATTTTCAACTGTCAATGGGACATTTTTGTCCTTCAGGGTCGAAGTTTATTATAGGAGATGAGGTTCAACTAAACCTTACCAACATGTTTGATACATGGCTTCACATCCTATAATCTGAGTGATCAGCTGCCTCTCTCTACATTGAACCTGTCTGTCTCTCACCGTGTCTCCTCGTCGACAGGTGTCCTCCTGCAGACTCATCCTCGCTGTTGTCCTCCGGGCCAAAGCTGCTCTGTGCTGATGGCTTCGGCCTCCACGTCCTGGTGTCTTTACAGGTGGTGAAAGGGGGGACTGGAGGAGGACAGACGGGTCAGAGGACAGACAGGTCAGAGGACAGACGGGTCAGAGGACATGATGATGATGAGGTAAAAGAAAAAGGTTCCTCACTGTGTCGTTTGCTTTCGTTCACTTTGCTGACGAGGAGGACGGCCTTCTGGTCGACGCCCATCCGGTCTTTGTTGGAGCCGAACAACTTCTTCATGTACTTTTCTACAACGACAACAGAAACAGGTGAAGAAACGTCTACCTGAGACCTTCTGGGTCTGAAGAACCCGTCGGTCTGATGCCCACCTGTGGAGATGCCCACGTCCTCGTCAGAGCTAACTTCAGAGCAGCCAATCAGAGGCAGGTTGTAGGACAGGAGGTCCTGGAACAGCTGGTTTCCAGTCAGAGTGCAGTTCCTCATGTGCTGCCTGCAGAGAGACCAGATGAAACCATGAGAGACCAGATGAAACCATGAGAGACCAGAAGAATAAACTTGAATGAAAAGTCTGTCCTCACCATCTACACTCGTCGTCGTTGCAGGTTCCTGTGAGGTCAAAGCGACAGAAACTCCTCCGGGCTTCTATCGCATTACTGAATGAGACGGAGCTCAGAGACAACTTCTCCTTGGTCCTGTAGTATGGACTGAACCTGCGACAGAGACAGGTTCATCACATCTGAGACAGAGACCACATGAGACATGTTCATCAAACCTCACATCTGAGACAAATTAACTAATTTACCTGTAAGACCTGAAGACCAGCAGAGGACTGTGATAGGGTCCATATGGAACAGGCTTCAGCTCTGAGCTCCCTAATTGGCTGTTGGCTGACTCCACCTCCACTGAGACCACCTGCACAGAGATGGAGACACGCTGACTTGTTTCATATTCAGAAACTAAGACATGAGAACAGGGACAGGATGATCATAGTTAGTTGGTGTCCATGTGTCTCAGGAACTCACCTGTCCAGCGGTGGGGGGGCCGTGGACGTGACCCCCCACCGTCTGCAGCTCCTTCTGCAGCAGCTCTCCCAGCCGGGCCTGCTGCTGGTACCGAAGCTTCAGGGCCTCCAGGTCCAGACCCGCAAACATCTCTGCAGGAGACCTGCAGCTAGCCGAGCCCTTGGCGGGTTTGGTGGTGGGGTCTTTGGCGGGGGTGGAGCTCAGCTGCTCCAGGATGGGTTTGGGGTCTTTGGCGGGGGTGGAGCTCAGCTGCTCCAGGTTGGGTTTGGGTTCTTTGGCGGGGTTGGAGCTCAGCAGCTCCAGGTTGGGTTTGGTGAAGGAGCTACTGGACTGACGGAGGGAGTTCCGGCGGGTCGCTTTAGCCGACGCAGGAGCTGGTTCTGCTTCATGATCTTCGGCCTCTGGGACGTCTTCGCTGTCCAGGGTGAGCTTGTCCTGGGTCAGGTCGTGCAGGGAGGGCTGGGGCAGGGGGAAGGGGGGAGTCGGTGTCAGGGTCTGGGGCTCAGATTGGGTGGAGGCCCGCGGCGGAGGCTCTGATGGGGGTCCTCGGTTGCACAGGGCCTGGGTCTCCTTCAGCTTCTGGATCTTCAGAGCGTACTCAGACTCTAGCTGCTGCAGACGCTGCTTCTGAGCGATCAGCTCAGCAAAGTGGCGCTCGGATCCACGAAGACCTACATCCACTCGCTGCAACTTACTGGGCTGAGAGGACAAGGGGGACATGAGGACTCAGAAAATCACTCTGATCAATATCTATGATCAGGAGGTTCACCACCAACAATCAGCAGCTTTACAACAGTTATTGATTAGTGTCGTAGACTCATCTACATTCTTCATTGAATCACTCAGATCTACACTATTACACATTTTCATATGATCAACGTTTATATTATTATTATTATAATACTTGTATATGTTGAGACTAAGAAGACTCCAGATGAAGCACATTCACACCGTCTGTCATTTATTACCAGCTGTTATAACCCTGAAGTACCTCACTAAACCCAAATCCTGATCCTGGCCTACTAGACCCTTGTGTCTCATCGTGTCGTTCTCACCAGAGTCTGGTTGGAGTCCGCTCTGCGTTTGGACCCTCTTCCTGCAGCCAGCTGAGCCTGAGACAGGTCCTGCTCCAAGTGGACGGACAGACACTTCTTCATGGAGACCCGATGTTCCACACGATGCACCTGCACAAGACATGAACCAGCAGGACTCAGATACGGGACTCAAGCTACAGGACTCTTATACAGTGGCTGAGTCTCAGATACAGATACTCCGCTACAGGGACTCCGCTACAGGACAGATCACTAGTTGGGACTCACTCAGTATCACGTCTCACCGTTAGGTCTGAACTCAATTGTCTCTAACCTGCTCCTGCAGCTTCTTCAGTAGCGTCTTGTTGGCGTTGACGATCTTCTCAGACGCCTGCAGCTGCTCTCGGAGCTTCACCACTTTGGCCTCGGCAGCTTTCAGAGAGTCCCTCTTCTTCAGCTCCTGGTGGAGCAGATGTCTCAGGACGGTCTCGTCCCTCTGCAGCAGCTCTCTGAGAAACACGGGGGAGACGGACCAGTATTTACCTCGATGAACGCTAAGAGGACCAGGACCTGGACCAGCTCTAAGGGTCTCACCTGTGCTTGTTGAGTCTCTGCTCCGCCTCGGTCGCCCTCAGCTCTGCGGACGCTTTGACGGACGGGTCCGGCACCGAGTCGGAGATGAAGGGGGACGAGGAGCTCCGAGGACCGTGGTCCTTTATCATCTTCTGCTTCTCCCTGCTGCAGGAGGACACAGAGGACAGAGAGTGTTGGACATGTCCACAGAGACGTGAGCGTGTCTCTGGGTGCCGTGTTTACCTGGCGATCTCCTCTTTGAGGAGGCGGTACTCGGCCCTCTTGCCTTCAGGTAAAGCCTCAGGAGTCCTGACCGGGTTGTTCTCCTTCTCACAGCCCGATGCCGCTTTAGGCTTCGCCGCCTGAGGACCAGCACAACAGGCTGATATTAGTTCCTTGTCTTCATCAGGGGACACGGTGTATTTTTACCATCACAGAGATTCATCTAAATTAGCTGACTTCAAAAACCACCGCGATCCTCAGGTCTGTAAAGGTCCTCTATGTCATCTAGTGCCCTCTACCTCCACCGTCCCCTCTGACCATGTCTCACCTCCACTGTCCTCCGAGCCTCTCTGATCATGGACTCCAGTCCTCCAAAGGTCTGAGAGGAGCTGCATTGGTCCACGTCTGAGTCACTGTCGTCTGAGTCGATGAGAGAAACCACCACGGACTTGTGTCTGGGGAGCTGGAAGGAGACAGAGATCATCTTCATCATCATCATCATAATGACCTTCATCATCATCCTCCCTCTCTCCTCCTCCTCACCACCAGTGGAGCTCTAGCAGCGTGGTGTCCTCTGCTGAATTTGCTGCTTCGTGATTGGGTGACGGTGTTCAGACTGACGGTGCTCAGGTTCCCTCTGATTGGCTGCTGAAGGACCGGAGGACCGGTGGGAGACGGAGGACCACTAGAACCGGTGCCCTGGGGAGAGACAAGAGGTGAAATAAGAGATGAGGTTCATCACAGAGAGACAAGAGGACACAATGTCTCACCTCTGTGGACGTCACCCTCTTGTTGGCCATGGACATCAGACACGTCTCCCTCAACAGCATCTCCTCCTCCTCCTCCTCATCAGCAAAGGGAGGTTTGGGAGGAGGCTCCGGCTCGTCTGGTGGTGGGGGGAGAGGGGGAGGTGGGGGAGGAACCACCGACATCATGGGGGAGAGAAACGGCTGAGACGAAGAAGAGACAATATTAAACCTTCTTTATGACGAGTGTGGAGACAATACATTCATGTTTACAAATAAAGAGGAATAGCAGAGAGGAAGTGGAGAGACGAAGAGGAGGGAGGAGATGAAGAGCGTACCAGTCCAAACTGAAGACAGTCGGGGACATAAGGAGACATCTGAGGGAAACCTGCTGGATCTTCTGAGGTCAGCTGATGTTTCGGTGACGCCACTGAAACAAAAACAGGAAGTCAGAACTTTATTCATGAAGTCTCCGCTGAGAGGACAGGTGCAGTCTCCACTAAGAGGACAGGTGCAGTACCTGTCTGGGTCTCACCTGGTGATCCCGTCTCACTGTCCGTGTCCATGGCGACCTCGTCATAGTTGTCGTACTGGTACAGGTTCCCAGAGGCGTCCGGTCCCTGCTTACCGGCAGACTTCCTGTGTTCTCCATCTCTGGACTGAAGCACAGAAACAACACACTTCCTGTCACTCTTCTTCTGTGGTGGTTAATATGATGATGTCATCAATAATAAAGCTAGTCTCTGGATACATATAATAAAGGTGACTGCAGGACTACAGACTACAGACAGGACATGGTCTTACTTTGCTGCGGGTCCTCGTCTGCCCCCCCACCAGCTTCATAAAGCGGTTGTACTGCTCGTCCTGATTGGACAGATCTCGGATCCGTCGGATCTCGTCTTCTCGTTTGCGTCTCTCCTCCTCTTCCTGTCTCCGGTTCTCCTCCTGGTCTCTCTGCTGCTGCAGCTTCCACGTCCTCAGCTGCTGCTTCCTGAACGCCTGCTTCGCCACCGAGCCTGAGTATCATCATCATCATCATCATCACCACCACCATGTTTTATTATCACCATCCACCATCATCACCACCACACAACTAATGTCTCCACTGTACTCTTCTTCTCACCTGGACTTATCATCTTCTTGGCCATGTGGGCTTTCCCTGGACCTCGGCCTCTCTCCAGCAGAGCCTTGGGACCAAGTTTAGGACTGGCTTTGGGTCTCTCTCTGTCTCTGTCAGGCGGTCTGGGGACGGTCTTGGTTCTGTCTCGGTCCCTGTCCAGAGGTTTGGACCTGGTTCGGTTCCTCTCTGCAGCGGCAGCGGCGGAGGCGGACCTGGTGGTGACCCTCTGCCTGCTGGGAGGAGGGGAGCTCTTCTCTTGGACTTTAGTGATCCGCTCTTTGCTCTTCTTCATCACCTGCTGCTCCTTCTGCTGCCACTTCTTACTGGCCGACTGCAGAGCGAGGAGGCGCAGCTGCAGCTCCGACAGCTCCTCCTCCTCCAACTTCACCACCGGCTGCTCAGGAACAGAGGCAGAGTGTTGAACCCTCTCACAGGTTAAGTTAGAAACCATTAAATGATGCAGATCCTTCACCTGGTTCTACATGCGTATGCTTTTCCTTTAAAAACCTGCAGCAGGTTTGCATTACGTGAATAGCCAGAGAGGACAATCTGAACCTGGTACGAGTACGGGACACGGAACACTGGTACGGGACAAGGGACATGGGTACAGAGGACGGGAACGGGACAAGGGACACGGGTACAGAGGACGGGAACGGAGCACGGGACACGGGTAGAGAGGACGGGAACAGAGCACGGGACACG
>NW_022280267.1:75414-77660 GCF_004355925.1 Anarrhichthys ocellatus
ATATATATATATATATATCTCAGCATCTTAAACCTCCAGCCCACCAGGGAACACCAGCCTTCCACTTTTAACTGCTTCTTCATTTCAGTCCAGAGTAGAAACTAGAAGTAGTCTGACATCTAGTGCTCTCATAGAATCTGAGTACGTTTCAGTCATCAGATGAATGTTGTAAATGTTTGTGTTCTCAGGACTCCAGCTCAGTGATGGAATGGGACCAGTTCCCAGGTGAGAAGTCCCACCAGCTGTTAGAATCCCAGCAGAGCTACGAGACAGAGTGGGACATGGTGAACGCTGTGTCCTTCAAGAAGAAGAGCTGCACCAACGGAGAAGGTGATATGAACATCTTATACATACACTACATGAGAAACTGCCAGCATCCTGGAGCACGGCCGGTGTGTTTTCACATGTGTCTGTGGAGACGGTGTGTTTATCGTTCATGTTAAATACTTTATGATCTGATAGAAACATGGAGACAGTAGAAGCTTGTTGGAGCCTGACCGACTAGTTTCACTGCGTTCCTCAACACTTAACAGCTCAGTGATTAACTCTCTCACTGCCACGCTGGTAACTCTGCTTTACATCACATGTCTCTCATCATCAGCTGATCCACAGTCATATAAATATACATCAACATATAATAAATCCATCAGCGTCACAGTAGTACTTTTGTGATCCCTATCCCTGGTCTGTCAGGCACTCTGAACCACAGCCATGAGAGGAGCCGGGGGGCATTCAGCTTCGCTCTGAGTGACCTCAGGTCCATCACCATGAAGGAAGAGGGTTGGACCTTCCTGGTCCTGAAACTGAAGGAGTCCTGCTCCTACCTACCTGCTCTGCACTTCCACCAGGGCGGCAGCAGAGAGTTCCTGGAGAGCCTGAGGAGGTTTGCTCTGCTCAGCGAGTGAGTACATGACATAGTGAGGGAGGGAGGAAGGGATGGATGAAGGAGGGATGAATGAAGGGAGGGAGGAATGAATGAATGAATGAAGGGAGGGAGGGAGGGAGGATGGGAGGGATGGATGAATGAAGGAGGGAGGGAGAATGGGAGGGATGAATGAAGGGAGGGAGGGAGGGAGGATGGGAGGGATGGATGAATGAAGGGAGGGAGGAATGAATGAATGAATGAAGGGAGGATGGGAGGGATGAATGGATGAAGGAGGGAGCAATGAATGAAGGAGGGAGGGAGGATGGAAGGGAGCAGTGAATGAATGGAGGGAGAGAGGAATGAATGAATGAAGATATGAAAGTGTGACCCGATGACTGTTGTGGTGATAACGTGGGCATTTAAAGAACTATAACTTTACATCGATGATAGTTAATGATTCATATAGCCCCCCCCCCCCGACCCGACCCTCTCCGGCCACCACAGTCTCAACAAGTGGAACATAAAATAATAAATGTGAACAATATTGTTTCTCTGGGTGAGACACCAGATATCATCTCTCTGCAGATAAATCTTATTAAAGTTCTTATCTGAGCCTTTCATAAGGAAACCAGTAACACCAGCAGCACCAGTGTGACGTCCTGCAGACATCAGTGAAGAGGCTGACTCACAGTGTCTGGGTTTTATTTTGAAAGGACTTGCTTCTTCACTGTGTCTGGTTTTTATTTTGAAAGGACCTGCTTCTTCACTGTGTCTGGGTTTTATTTTGAAAGGACTTGCTTCTTCACTGTGTCTGGGTTTTATTTTGAAAGGACTTGCTTCTTCACTGTGTCTGGTTTTTATTTTGAAAGGACCTGCTTCTTCACTGTGTCTGGGTTTTATTTTGAAAGGACTTGCTTCTTCACTGTCTGGGTTTTATTTTGAAAGGACCTGCTTCTAGACCACCGACTCACCGTCCAGTTTTCAGATAGAAATGAGAGTCTGATATTCAAAGTTTAAGTTAAAGGTCCTTTTTTTTAAGTTGTACATTTTTAATACACGGTTTGAAAACTAGAATAAGTTTTATGGTCTTACTTTTATTTAAAACCACATAATATTCACGTCAGAGGCTGAAATCACACTTCTGTCATGTTTTCTTTAAAAAAATACTTTCTTTCAATGAATTGATAATTGATCATTTCAGATGAATATTATATTGATGAATGAATCCACTAATTTGTCCGTCGTGGGTGGAGCTGCTGATTAGGACCACATTTAGTAGTTGGAAGCAGTGTTTGCGTGTGTGCAGATCTCCAGAGGATGACTCGTCTGTTGGTGTGTGTGTGTGTAGATCTCCAGAGGATGGCGTGTGTGTGTGTGTGTG
>NW_022280267.1:77670-81925 GCF_004355925.1 Anarrhichthys ocellatus
ATTCAGAAGATCTCTTTACCTTTCTGATATTATCTGTTATCCATGTTCTCTTCACACCAGACTCAATTCATAAAAACTGTTATTGAAGCTCCTCCTCCTGTAGTAAAGCTGTGGACCATCACTGCTGTCTCTTTAAATGACAGGAGGAGCAGCAGGAGTTCTGAATGGATCTTTAGAGGCATCGTGGTGTTTTTTCTCCTCACAGTGAACTCGTCAAAGACAAACATGGACAAACTCTTGTGTCTTTAACCTCCTTCAGTATCAATCATCTAACGAGGAATAAAAGAAGACGTTCCTGTGAAGTCATTGACATGTAGATCTGTGTTTTTATACGACGGAGCGGCCTGTTTACTCACTCTGAGAGGAAGTGAACCTGGTTCAACACACACACACACATATATGTATATACACACGTGTATATGTGTATTCTCAGTAAACAGCAGTTCATCTGTGCAGCTGGAGTCAGTTTACATTGAGTTTCCTGTGGCTCCTTCACAATATAAGCCCAGTGTTTTAATGTGAAGGAGCAGAAAAAGGAATCGAAACAAATGTTTATCTCCACAAATATCAGTGTTCCTTCAAAAGCAACACAATCAAATCTCTGATGTGTTTCACTGCATTCCATACTTTTATTATAGATGACAAATTAATCAAGTTTTCTTTAAAATAAAAATCTATACATATATATCTCATGTCAACAATATAATTATATATTTACATATATATGTATGTCAGCAATATATATATATATTTACTAGTGCTGGGCAACGATTACAATGTTTAATCACGATTAATCTCATTGTTATGGCAAAGTTCAATAGTGAATTCAAAAGTAGCGTATTGTGCACTTTTATTTTAAAGTGCTGCTATATGAACAACAGGTCAATAACATTTGGTGTAAACACTTTAAACACATCAGGTTCTTGTTAGCAGCAGTATTCCCTTTACACAGCAGTAGTTATAACACAGTTATAATGATTCTGATCATAGATATTCAGCCGGTGTTCATAACTTTATCTTCATGTGTGTAAGAGATGATATTTAAATATACTTCTTGAAAACTGCAAACCTATCTACATCATGTTTTTATGTTTGTTAAATTCTCAGTAGTGATACTAAATGATGCTTATTATACACATTACAAACAAAACACTTTAAAAACTCTAAAAACATAATTTAAATAAATCATTTATTTTTTGCTTTTTGTGGTATTTTGGTCAGACACATGCAACGCTGATTACCGTAATATGTGTGGTATTTAGATTAGATTAGATATATACTTTATTCATCCCCAAGGGGAAATGTGTCTGTAGCAGCAGCAATGAAGTTATAAAATAAAAATATTAAGTATGGAAAATGCTCAATATATTAAAATACAATAAAATAACAGAGCAGGACCAATTAAATTTAAGTAAATAAAGTAATAAAAATGCACAGTATATACACTAGAATAGTATTAACTTAACTAAGTAGGAACAAATAAACTAAACAGTAGTGCACAAGATCGCCAACAGCAGTGTAGCAGTGTTATAGTCTTCTGGATGATCTGGCCAGAGGTGATTTGTTATAAAGTCTTATAGCAGAGAGCAGGAATGTTCTCCTGTATCAGTCCTTGTGACAGCGGAGCTGGATCAGTCTGTCCCTGCAGGAGGTGGTGGAGAGGGTGGTCCGGGTTATCCAATATGGATAATAGTTTCTTCAGTGTCCTCTCCACCACCTCTTCCAGATTGTCCAGTTTGCAGCCAATGATGGAGCCGGCCTTCTTAACCAGTTTGTTAAGTCTGTTGGTGTCTCCGGCTCCAATGCTGCTCCCCCAGCAGACTACAGAAGTAAAGTGCACTGGCCACAACAGACTGGTAGAACATCTCCAGCATCTTGCTGCACACATTGAAGGATCGAAGTTTCCTCAAGAAAAAGAGTCGACTCATCCCCTTCTTGTACACAGCATTGATGTTGGTCTTCCAGTTCAGTCTGCTGTCGATGGAGACACTCAGGTACTTGTACTCCTCCACCATGTCCACATCCTCTCCCAGAACTCTCAGCGGTTGTGGAGCCGTCGTCTTCCTCCTGAAGTCGACCACCATCTCTCTGGTCTTGGCCACGTTCAGACGCAGGTGATTTCTACCCGCCCACTCCACAAAGTCCTCCGCTACTGCCCTGTACTCCTCCCATCCGTCCCTTATACACCCGACCACTGCAGAGTCATCAGAGAACTTCTGCAGATGGCATGACACAGAGTTGTACTGGAAGTCAGTGGTGTACAAGGTGAACAGGAAGGGAGACAGAACAGTTCCCTGTGGGGCTCCAGTATCACTGACCACCGTATCAGACAGCACACGGCCCAGTTGGACAAACTGTGCTCTGCCTGTGAGGTAGTCAGTGATCCAGGAGACGGTGGATGCGTTAACCCCCACCACCCGCAGCTTCTCCCTCAGCAGCACTGGTTGGATGGTGTTGAATGCACTGAAATCAAAGAAAGTGATTCTCACAGAGCCACCGTTCCATCCAGGTGCGACTGAGCTCGTTGCAGCAGGTAGATGATGGCGTCGTCCACCCTGACATGAGGCTGGTATGCAAATTGCAGAGGGTCCAGTGAGGATTTCACCTGCGGTCAGAGGTGGGCCAAGACCAATTGTCAGCGTTAATTAATTAATGTGTTAATCCGATAACGCGTTAACTTGCCCAGCACTCATATTTACATATGTATGTACTGTATATTAACATATTTATATATTTACATATGTATATCAACAATACAATTATATATATTTACATATACATGTATATCAACAATATACTTATTTATTTACATATATATGTTTATCAACAATACAATTATATATATTTACATATACATGTATATCAACAATATACTTATTTATTTACATATACATGTATATCAACAATATACTTATATATTTACATATATATGTATATCAACAATACAATTATATATATTTACATATATATGTATGTCAACAATATAAATCGATATATTTGTATATTTATACACATTCTGAACATCTGAAACATGATTTAAATGTCAGACTGACTCGAGAGCTGCTCGGCTCCAAATGTCACTTCAGCTGCTTTAATGTGACGACGAGTCGGCCTCCCTTCCTCCTCTTCCTCCTTTGACGGGAGACATTTGGCGTTGAAAGGAGAGCGAGGAGGAGGAAGAGGAGGAAGACGAAGGTATCACCTGCTATCTGTTCATAAAGCTCCATCAGAGAGAACAAAGCTTCTCCTGCCGTCTCGCTGCTCTTTCATTTCCTGTTAAACAGGAAATTGTTGGAGCATCCGGCTGACAGAGGCAACTTATCAAGTCTCCATCTCTCCGTCTCTTATTGAAGCTGTTTGTGTGTCTGTCACTCAGCTGCACCGTCTCACAGACAGACAGACAGACAGACAGAACTGTCTTCTGTTAACCTGCTGGACACGTTACAGTCTGAGAGGACCAATGACCAAACATGTTCATGACAGAAAACTTAAGGAAGAGCATCAACAGAGAAAGAACAACCCATACGATATAATATATATACAGTATATTGTATATATATATATATACAGTATATACAGTATACATCTATATCTGTATACACTTAGTCTGTATACAGACTAAGTGTCTGGGTGTATATCCCACAAAGCAAGAAGGGCAGGTGCCCAGAGCTGGATAGTGAGTGGGTGGGACTCGTCCGGGCCGAGTCCTGGAGAGACTTGGAGAGGTAGTGTACAGGGTCCAGCTGCCACCACGAGGAAGAACATTCGCCCTGCACAGAGACAGGCTGGCCCACTACCGGGGCACGGGGAACCCTGGACTCTGCCCGGACTACCCTCCAAACCCTTCCCAATAACCCCAGTGTCTCGCCCAGCCCTTCACAGACTGGACTGGCCCAACCCATCCCTCCCCATCCCTTGGCCCCAGCAGCCCCTCGACCTCTTTTCCTTCTCCCCAAGGCCGACGGCGTCGTCAGAGGAACCAAAGGCCCCCTGGCCACCTGAGAGACTTTGTTTGACCCCTCGGGGGCGAGGGACTTTGTGGTGGGAGGGTAGTGTAACGGACTGAGTGACATGTAATGTTATGTAACCTGTTATGTTATCAGTTATTGTGTTTACAGGAATTACAGGAGTTAGTCTGTATACAGTTAGTCTGTATGAAGTTAGTTTATATACTGTATACAGTTAGTTTGTATACAGTTAGTTTATATACAGGTCGTTCATATACAGTTAGTTTGTATACAGTTAGTTTGTATAC
>NW_022280267.1:81935-88015 GCF_004355925.1 Anarrhichthys ocellatus
GTAGTTTGTATATACAGGTCGTTTATATACAGTTAGTTTGTATACAGGTAGTCTCTACTTTCAGAGAGAAAAAGATGGTTCATCTCTATGTTTGTTGTGTGTCTGCATTGTGAATGTGATCATGATGGAGTTCAAACTGAAACATCTTGAAGAAGCTTGAACTTCTTTTCATCCAAAGACTTTTTGTCGGTTTCTCTGTTTCTCCATCTGTTGTTTACATTCCTGTCTAATAATGCTAACACTCTAACCACACACAGTGAACATGGTAAACATAAACATATCTGATATCTTATAGTTTACAGGTGAATTAAAAAGGTTTGATTATGAAAGTGATTTTGGAGAGGAGCAGCAGGGGGAGGAGCCTCAGCCCCCCCCCCTCCCTGTGTCAGTATATAAGAGGAGGTGGTGGTCTGTGAGCATCACTGTGAGGACCACCACAGACAGCAGGCTGGAGCCCTGGTACTCTTACACCCACTGGTTCCCCATGGCCTCATCCCACGTGATGAAGCCCGGCCCGGAGCCAGTGCCCCGCATGCAGCCCGCCATGATGATGTTCTCCAGCAAGTACTGGTCCAGGAGGGGTATGTCTCTGGACTCGGCCATGTTTGACCAGCAGCAGCAGCGCCACACGGGGGGGCAGATGGTGAGGACTGCTCTTCATCCTCCTCCTCTCCATCTCTTTATTACTCTGCATCATCAGGACTTTTGGTTCTTGAACTATATATTTTGTTTTTATACTTTTCTATTCGAAAAAGGTTCATGTATCAATGTGTTCACTTCCTGCAGAAGATGTCAAATTCAATTCTTTATTTTATTTATTCTAAACATGTAAACGTAAAGATTTCAGCTGAAATGATTCAGCGATTGATCGATTGGCTGTAAACGAATTAATTAATTTATAGATTCAGTGTTTCAGTGAATATTAAGATGTAAAACTGAATCTCTGTGTTTTTGACCGTTGGTCAAATAAAACATCCAACTGTTTAAAGACTAATCAATACTAATTGATGATGAAAATGATTGTTAGTTGTAGCTCTAATAAAAGTATAAAACTAAGTAATGAAATTATAAAGAAATAAAAGAGGTAAAGTTCAACCATATAAACCTGGCTTATAACTCGTAAATATCCAAACTGTTTCATAACAATAATCATAACACATTATAAAGC
Source organism: Anarrhichthys ocellatus (assembly GCF_004355925.1). Classification (NCBI taxonomy): domain Eukaryota; kingdom Metazoa; phylum Chordata; class Actinopteri; order Perciformes; family Anarhichadidae; genus Anarrhichthys; species Anarrhichthys ocellatus. The sequence continues at coordinate 83,104 of NW_022280267.1, forward strand.
ATTTTTTAAGGATGTAGAGGTCAATATAATAACTGTAGTAAAGTCATATTAACGACATCTATAGTGATGTTTTTAAAGTGTTATGTTGTGTGTTTGTCTTTAACTCTGAAGACGACAATGAAGACTCTGATGGACACAGAGGGTAAAAGCTATCGCTCTCACATCTTTATATCTATTCTGTAACAATTGTGATCGGTTTACCCCAGAATGAGACCTTTCTTTAGTCCGAAGGAGATCCGGCTCTGAGCTTTATCTCATTATTAATTATTCATGAAGAACATAACGTTATAGATGAAACATGTTGTGGTTTGTGTTTGTTGTCTTGTGGTTTAGTCGAGGCGTCCATCCTTCTGTCCCATCGACGAGGTGCCGGACAAAGAGAGCGCTGAGGATTGTGGGAAGACGGCGGTGGTATTTTCTCTGAAGAATGAGGTGGGCTGTCTGGTCAAAGCCCTCAGACTCTTCCAGGTGAGGTTTCCTCTTCCACTCATTATTGATTACAGGGACATCTTATTGTTACTTTATTCTGTCCTCTGCAGGAGAAGCGAGTGAACCTGAGCCACATCGAGTCTCGGATGTCAAAGCGAGTCGTTAATGAGGTGGAGATCTTTGCCGACTGCAGCTGTAGCAAGAAAGAGTTTGAGGAGCTGCTGCAGCACCTCAGAGACCACGTTAACGTCATCTCCTTCAACACACCTGCACACGTGTGGTCCGCTGAGGCAGGTGAGTCCGCCTCAGCTGTTACATTACACCTCTACCTGTGTGGTCGGCTGAGTTTATAGGTAGATTCGTACCAGTGATGTTCTGGTGGTTTATAGATAGATGGGTACCAATGATGTTCTGGTGGTTTATGGATAGATGGGTACCAATGATGTTCTGGTGGTTTATAGATAGATGGGTACCAGTGATGTTCTGGAGGTTTATAGGTAGATGGGTACCAATGATGTTCTGGTGGTTTATAGATAGATGGGTACCAATGATGTTCTGGTGGTTTATAGGTAGATAATACCAATGATGTTCTGGTTTATAGGTAGATGGGTACCAGTGATGTTCTGGTGGTTTATAGGTAGATGGGTACCAATGATGTTCTGGAGGTTTATAGGTAGATGGGTACCAATGATGTTCTGGTGGTTTATAGATAGATGGGTACCAATTATGTTCTTGAGGTTTATAGGTAGATGGGTACCAATGATGTTCAGGGGAGGAGACCAGGGGAGGAGACCAGGGGCGGAGACCAGGGGAGGAGACCAGGGGAGGAGACCAGGGGAGGAGACCAGGGGCGGAGACCGAGGAGACCAGGGGAGGAGACCAGGGGAGGAGACCAGGGGTGGAGACCAGGGGAGGAGACCAGGGGAGGATACCAGGGGAGGAGACCAGGGGCGGAGACCAGGGGTGGAGACCAGGGGAGGAGACCAGGGGCGGAGCCACACAGAGACACAGAAACACAGGAACACAGGAACACAGGGGGCAAAGCCTAAACCGTGACAATTTTAGTATTATTGTTTTAACTCTTTTGTAGATACCTCATGTTTTTGGATCAAAGTAAATGTGAAAATGCCTTTTTTATATAAAACATCTTCACAGACTAAGTACAGTTATATTTCTGTTGTTGTTGAAGCAGATGAAGACGATGTTCCCTGGTTCCCGATGAAGATCTCTGAGTTGGATCAGTGTTCTCACAGAGTGTTGATGTACGGATCAGAGCTGGACGCAGACCACCCTGTAACTACATTTATCTTTGATATGTTATATTAATACTATAACATAGTATAATAATAGTATGCATTATAAATATTTACTGAAAAATGAAAGAACACATCAAATACATTTTTTTCCAAAGATGGTTCCTGGTAAATATAATATACATATATATATATATATATATACATTCATTATATAAATATAATCTGTGGATGTTTTATTTTTCCAGCTGACCTGTGACCTCTTCCTTCCTGCAGGGCTTTAAGGATGAAGTTTACCGTCAGAGGAGGAAATACTTTGTGGAAGTGGCCATGAATTATAAATTGTAAGTATCATCATTTATTACTTTATGTATGAAGAAACACATAAAGGAGCATTACAATGTTCATCAGCATCTTCCTCATCTTCATCTTTAATGTGAACATTTTGAACACTGAACGATTTATGGGCCTCTGACACGAGCATGAAACAACATGTAGAGTTGAAATGAGACGAGTTGAGATCCTCAGTGATCGATGAGACGGTTTTGACTCTTGTCTCCTCCCCAGCGGGCAGCCCATCCCTCATATCGAGTACACCCCGGAGGAGGTCCGGACGTGGGGGGTGGTCTTCAGAGAGCTGACCCAGCTGTACCCGACTCACGCCTGCAGAGAATACCTGAAGAACCTGCCGCTGCTCAGCAAACACTGTGGTTACCGAGAGGACAACATCCCCCAGCTGGAGGACGTCTCCCTGTTTCTCAGAGGTTTGGTTCATCATTTACACTTTTAGTCTTTTAAAAATGTATTTGAACATAATCTGAAGACGACAGGATGTCGTTTTATAAAGCGTTATGTGTCGGACTATTTCCTGGAGTCTGCAGAAAAGCACTGCTGATAATTGGAAAGGTGAATGTGTATATAAAACATATATCATCAATAATCAACAGCAGTATGTGATGCCTGTCCCTGTGTGTTTCAGAGAGGTCTGGGTTCACTGTGAGACCAGTAGCAGGTTACCTGTCCCCCAGAGACTTCCTGGCTGGTTTGGCCTACAGAGTGTTTAACTGCACTCAGTACGTTCGTCACAGCACCGACCCGCTCTACACACCTGAGCCGTGAGTACACCTGCACACACACACCATCCACCTGAAAACAATGGAGATGTCCCAGCACCTCTTCCACTGTCCACGGACTCCTTTAGATGATGACACGAGTTCACATCGTGAGACTGGATTAACTGGTTTCTCCTCATTGGAGGAGCCTCTGTCATCACTTTTCCCTCCCTCTGATACACTAAACTATATTTTTCAAAAAGCTTGACTTTTGGGGCGGCTGTGGCTCAGAGGTAGAGCGGGTCATCATCTGATCAGAAGATTCCCCAGCTTCTCCAGTCCGCATGTCTAAGTGGGCGAGATACTGAACTGAATGTATGTGAATGGCTGAATTTTATTATTCACAATAAAAGCTTCTTCTGTGAGCAGCAGGTCACTGACTCTTTCACAATAAGAGCTTCTTCTGTGAGCAGCAGGTCTCTGACTCCTTCACAATAAGAGCTTGTTCTGTGAGCAGAAGGTCTCTGACTCTTTCACAATAAGAGCTTCTTCTGTGAGCAGCAGGTCTCTGACTCCTTCACAATAAGAGCTTCTTCTGTGAGCAGMAGGTCTCTGAGTCTTTCACAATAAGAGCTTCTTCTGTGAGCAGCAGGTCTCTGACTCCTTCACAATAAAAGCTTGTTCTGTGAGCAGCAGGTCTCTGACTCCTTCACAATAAAAGCTTGTTCTGTGAGCAGCAGGTCTCTGACTCCTTCACAATAAGAGCTTCTTCTGTGAGCAGCAGGTCTCTGACTCCTTCACAATAAGAGCTTCTTCTGTGAGCAGCAGGTCTCTGACTCCTTCACAATAAAAGCTTCGTGTTGACTCTGCTGGTGTTGTGGTTGCAGAGACACCTGTCATGAGCTGCTGGGTCACGTTCCTCTGCTGGCGGATCCAAAGTTCGCTCAGTTCTCTCAGGAGATCGGTCTCGCGTCTCTGGGAGCGTCTGATGAGGACGTTCAGAAACTGGCCACAGTGAGTTGATATCATTGATCACTGATGTGTCTGATATTATTATTATTATTATATTAGATCTGTCATGTGACACGTGTGTTAGAGCTCTACCAGCGTCCTCTAGTGGCCACAGGGATCATTACACTCCATTATTATTCACATGTGAAGTCTGTTTAAAATACAGAACATAGATGTAAGTTTTTATGTTACGACGTCGGCTCAATGTTACATTAAAGTAAACAGAATAAATAAAGTAAAACAGTACTTTACTGAAAAAAGATGGTTGTTTGTGTCTCTCTGAGCTCAGTGTCTTTGAATATTTAGATAATGTTCAATTAAAATTAAATTTCCATCCAGCTTCTTGTTTTATTTTAATAGTAAAACATTTTTAACATTCAACACATTTTTCAAGAAGAAAGACCAACTCATTTCCCCCAAAACTCCTTTTAGATTTTTCGTTTGAACTAACTTTATATACTATATTATACTATACTATACTACTATACTATATACTCCACCATGGTGCTCTACTCTACTCTAATCTACTTTACTCTATTCTACTCTCTGATATCTGTGAACAGTGTTATTTCTTCACCATCGAGTTTGGACTCTGCAAACAGGACGGACAGCTGAGAGCTTATGGAGCCGGTTTACTGTCGTCTATCGGGGAGCTGAGGGTAACACATATAAATAAATTAATATATAGATGTATATAGATGTATAAATATATATGACTGGATATTTAAAAACATCAGATCTTCACAGTTGAGAATCTGGAAAATGTTTGATTGTTAAATGTCTGAAACGATAAACTGTAAAAAAGTACAGAGGATGAAATAATATAAAATATGATAAACTAAGAATAAAATGAAGTAAACGCTTTACTTCACTGACTGCTGTTTGTTTCCCAGCATGCCCTATCAGACCGGGCCTGTGTGAGGACCTTTGATCCAAAGACCACGTGTAACCAGGAGTGTCTCATCACCACCTTCCAGGACATCTACTTTGTGTCCGAGAGCTTCGAGGAGGCCAAAGAGAAGATGAGGTTAACAATCTTTTTTTTTACCTTCAGATTCATCCTTTCATTGAGTACCTTCATGAAAATTATGATTATTAGTGACACCGTTTCGAGGTTACGGGAGATAATACATGTTATTCTCCTGGTGTCCACTAGAGGCATCACTG